>NW_027633147.1:105000-110000 GCF_053919585.1 Euprymna scolopes
TGTATGTATATATATATATATTATATGTATATATATTAGGTATGTATATATATATTATGTATGTATATATATTGTTTATATATATATTATGTATATATATATTAGGTATGTATATATATATTATGTATGTATATATATATTATGTATGTATATATATTGTTTATATATATATTATGTATATATATATTAGGTATGTATATATATATTATGTATGTATATATACTGTTTATATATATAATGTATATATATATTATGTATATATATATTATGTATATATATATATCGTGTATCTATATGTATGTGTGTATATATATATTATGTATTTATATGTATGTATATATATTATGTATCTATATGTATGTTATGTATTATGTATCTATATATATATATTATGTATGTATATATATATGTATATATATGTATGTATATATATATGTATATATATGTATATATATATGTGTATATATATTATGTATGTGTATATATATGGATATATATATATTATGTATGTATATATATATGGATATATATATTATGTATGTATATATATGGATATATATAATGTGTATGTATATATGTATATATATATTGTGTATGTATATATATATGGATATATATATTATGTATGTATATATATGGATATATATAATGTGTATGTATATATGTATATATATATTGTGTATGTATATATATGTATATATTTATTATGTATGTCTATATATATGTATATATCATGTATTTATATATATGTATATATATATTATGTATGTATATATATGTATATATATATATTGTGTATGTATATATATGTATATATTATAAATGTATATATATGTATATATTATAAATGTATATATATGTATATATTATGTATGTATATATATGTATATATTACGTATGTATATATATGTATATATATTATGTATGTATATATATGTGTATATATATTATGTATGTATATATATGTATATACATATTATGTATGTATATATATGTATATACATATTATGTATGTATATATATGTATATACATATTATGTATGTATATATATGTATTTATAAATATGTATATATGTATTGTGTATGTATATATAGGTATATATATATTGTGTATGTATGTATATGTATATATATTATGTATGTATATATATATTATGTATGTACATATATGTATATATATTATGTATATATATATGTATATATATTATGTATGTATATATATATGTATATATATTATGTATGTATATATATATGTATATATATTATGTATGTATATATATGTATATATATTATGTATGTATATATATGTATATATATTATGTATGTATATATATGTATATATATTATGTATGTATATATATGTATATATATTATGTATGTATATATATGTATATATATTATGTATGTATATATATGAATATATATATTATATATGTATATATATGAATATATATATTATATATGTATATATATGAATATATATATTATGTATGTATATCAATGTATATATATTATGTATTTATATAAATGTATATATATTTTATGTATGTATATAAATGTATATATATATTATGCATGTATATATATGTGTGTATATGTATTATGTATGTATATATATATATGTATATATATATATATTACGTATGTATATATGTATATATATTACGTATGTATATATGTATATATATATATATTACGTATGTATATATGTATATATATATATTACGTATGTACATATGCATATATATATATTATGTATGTATATATATGTATGTATATATATGTATATATATATTATGTATATATATATATTATGTATGTATATAAATATGTATATATATGTATATTGTGTATGTCTATATATATGTATTATATATGTATATGTATATTATGTATGTCTATATATATATATTATATATGTATATGTATATTATGTATGTCTATATATATATATATATTATGTATGTATATGTATATATAGTGTATGTATATATATATATTATGTACGTATATATATGTATATATATATTATGTACGTATATATATGTATATATATATTATGTGTGTATATATATGTATATATATTATGTATGTATATATATGTACATACATAATATGTATGGATATATATATGTATATATTATGTCTGTATATATATGTATATATATTATGTATGTATATATATATGTATATATTATGTCTGTATATATATGTATATATATTATGTATGTATATATGTATGTATATATATTATGTATGTAAATATGTATGTATATATTATGTATGTATATATATGTATATATATTATGTATGTATATATATATTATGTATGTATATATATATTATGTATGTATATATATATTCTGTATGTATGTATATGTATATATATTATGTATGTATATATATATTATGTATGTATATATATATTATGTATGTATATATCTATTATGTATGTATATATATGTATATATGTTGTGTATGTATATATATGTATATATGTTATGTATGTATATATATGTATATATATATATTATGTATGTATGTATATATATGCATATATATATATAATGTCTGTACACATATATATGTATGTACATATATATATATATGTATGTACATAAATATGTATGTATATATAAGTATGTACATATATATATATGTACATATATATATATATGTATGTATATATGTGTATGTATGTATATATATGTATATATATATGTACATGTATATATATGTATGTATATATATGTATGTATATATGTACATATATATATGTATTTACATATATATATATGTATTTACATATATATATATGTATTTACATATATATATATATATATGTATGTACATGTATATATATGTATGTATATGTATGTATGTATGTATGTATGTATATATATGTATGTATATATGTACATACATATATATATGTATTTACATATATATATATATATGTATGTACATATATATATATATATGTACATATATATATGTATGTATATATATGTTTGTATATACATATATGTATGTGTGTATGTATATATATACGTATGTATATGGATATATTCCTATATGGATGTATATATCTGTGAATGGACATGTATTGATACGTATGTATGTGGATATATATATATGTATTTGGATATACATATATATATATGTATGTACATTTATATATATATGTATATGTATATATATATATACATATATTTATGTATATGTATATACATATATATGTATGTACATATATATATTTATGTATATGTATATAAATGTATATAGATATACATATATACGTATGTACATATATATATATGTATATATATACGTACATATATTTGTGTATATGTATACATATATGTGTATGCACATATATATATGTATATATATACATATGTACATATATTTGTGTATATGTATACATGTATATGTATGTATATATATACATATGTACATATATTTGTGTATATGTATACATATATATGTATGTACATATATATATATGTATATATATACATATGTACATATATTTGTGTATATGTATATATATTAATATGTATGTACATATATATATATGTGTATATATATGTACATATATTTGTGTATAGTATATATTTATATGTATGTACATATATATATGTATATATATGTACATATATTTGTGTATATGTATATATATTTATATGTATATACATGTACATATATTTGTGTATATGTATATATATCTATATGTGTATACATATATGTATGTATATGTATATGTATATGTACATATATTTATGTATATGAATATATATGTACATATATATACATAAACATATATATGTACATTTATATGTACATATATATATATATGTACGTATATATATGTATATGCATATGTACGTATATATATGTATATGTTTCATTTCATATCATACATAAGTCCTTGATACTTTGTAATCTTTTCCCTCTCAACTCTGTTAAGCCCTGTATCATTGGGTACACTGACCTCTATTACGGTCGCTTTTTTGTTTGCTCTGTCCCAAATCACTATATCTGGTTTAACAGCTGCATTTTCAAGATATGTAGCAGTAGGGATTATGTAGTCATAGTGAATAGTGTAGTTGTCATTCGCAACTGTGCGTTCGGGTATATGTTCCCAGGAGTTTTTACTACACTGAATGTTGAGTTTCTTACATATCTTCCAGTGAAGGTATTTGCAACCTCCGTTATGGCGATCTGTATAATAACCGTCTCCAAGTAGGACTTTGCAACCAGAAATCAGGTGGCCCACACTCTCAACCTCAGTGCTACAGAACCTGCATTTATTATTGTTGCTTAGACCACACATCTTTTTGAAGGCGGTTGTCATGAGGCCCTGGTCTTGTGCAGCCAATATCAACCTCTCTTGGTCGTAATGGAGGGATCCTCTTTTGAGCCAGTCTAGGGAACCATCCCTATTAATATATTCTTGGGATAGTTCAGTCGGTAGGTATTTTGCCCGTTTATGGTTGGTCCATTCTTCTGTTTTAACACTATGGAACTGGCTAGTGTATTTTTTCCGACTTTTCTGGGCTATGTCAGTGGCAGGCTTGTGTGGGTTCTCAGTATCATTTGTAAGGCAATCTTTTCCAAAATGGGTGGCAAGTTGTGTTATAGATGTTGTGCTACTTGCTCGATTCTGATAATGGTCTTTAATTTTCATAAGCTTGGGGTTACAGGAACTTATTATGTACTGACCTATGCTGACGATTGTGGCTCTGTGTTGATGATTGACTTCCGAGAGCCACATACCTCCTTCTCGCCTGGGTAGGTACAAACGAGGCATGCACTGATTTCGATAAATAACTCGGTACAAGGTTAGCATTTTCCTTGTCTTTGTGTCAAGCCAATTTATGTCTTTCTGAGGCCAGTCAATAATGCCAAAACTATATGTTAGTACTGGCATGGCAAGTTGGTTAATTGCCGTAATTTATTCTTGTTTATGATTTCAGTTTTGCAGATTTTTCTTACCC
>NW_027633147.1:139447-144447 GCF_053919585.1 Euprymna scolopes
ATCTTGAAAAAATAAATAAATAAGGAAAATTACCAAAAAAAAACAAACAAGAACAACAAAAGTGTGCCGTATTTTTAAAAGTTTTATTGCGTTGTTTTTATTTGCTTTTTTTTTTATTTCATCGGTGAAGAAAAAGGCCAAACAGAAATTTGAAGGCCAAACTGCTTTAAAAAAAGGCCAAATTCGCGAAATTTGGCCTCGCTATATAAAAAAAAATGGGGAAATCCCCCTACTTGAACTTTCTGTTTAATTAATAATGACTCGCTTGTAGCGTTGATGTTTTTCTTTTTTCGCTATAAAAAAATAACTACTTGATGAAATTACGGGATTTTTTCTGTAGGAAAACTTTATCCCATGACGAGTACGTACAATATATATATTTTTTTAAATATTTCCATTTTTTAATGTCAATGGAAAACTGCACAAGTACCCAAACCCGAAATGTAAAGACCATGAGTGAACGCGCGTTTTTTTTTTTTTTTGTAGTTTAGTTTCATAATGGCGGCCGTGGATGTCGTAGGTTGGATTGTAAGATTGTGTAAGATTCGTATTTTTTTAATTTGTAAATCGCAAGTTAGAAAAAAAATTAAACCCTTCCAAGATGGACAATAAATATAGCCATAATATTTTATGGTAAAATTAAGAGCCTACGAACCATAGTTTTTTAGGAGATGTGATTATTGGATTAACCAATCAGAAATCGTCTGTGGCACACACATCTCTGTTTTTATAGATATAACAAGTACCCAAACCCGAAATGTAAAGACCATGAGTGAACGCGCGTTTTTTTTTTTTTTTTAGTTTAGTTTCATAATGGCGGCCGTGGATGTCGTAGGTTGGATTGTAAGATTGTGTAAGATTCGTATTTTTTTAATTTGTAAATCGCAAGTTAGAAAAAAATTAAACCCTTCCAAGATGGACAATAAATAAAGCCATAATATTTTATGGTAAAATTAAGAGCCTACGAACCATAGTTTTTTAGGAGATGTGATTATTGGATTAACCAATCAGAAATCGTCTGTGGCACACACATCTCTGTTTTTATAGATATATAGATAGATAGATATATGTGTATGTTTGTCTATATATATGTATATATATGTATGTATATATGTATATATATATTTATATATATTTATGTATATATATATTTATATATATATATGTATATATATATATATATATATATATATATATGTATATATGTATATATATACTAGCGGGGCTATCCGGCGCTGCTTTGGACCGTATAAACAATGAGAAAATTGGACCTGATGTGGAACATTTTTGTTATTCTTCCGGTAGAAGGATTTTTGATGTCTATGTATCATAAGCTTTTTCGAGCAAAACTATATTTTACCCACCTTAGGACGGGTATTACAATTATCAAATAATTGTACCTCATGTAGGATAAGTAATTTATATTATATATATGAAATAATGTTTCTTTTGCGGGATGATAAATATACAACACATAGTTAGTATAATTTTATATACCCTCGGACGGGTAAATAAAATACATACATGAAACAAGTGCATATACTATCGACAGCTGTTGTACAACATGTTAAATAATTTCTCTTTCCACCAAGGCTATCAATGTTTTAAGAAACTGAAACAATTTTTAGAAGTAGGTCATTAGACTTTCCAAATTAGTACATAAATACATCAACTTGGTTAAGAATTAGGTAAGCATTTTTTCATCATAAATTTCAATATTACTGGGTTTTGTCCTTCGTCACTATCGACACTAAAATTGTAAGGAAAATTGACATTTTTTAACAATATCTCAGTAGGATTTCCAAGTGAATGCATAAATACATTGACACAGTGATTAGACAACGTTTATGAATTATCAAATTCCACATTACTGTGTTTCATATTAATTCCCCACTACCGACACCAAATTTTTTTTTTTTTTGAAAAATACTTCATTTTCTGAAGATTACTTCGTATGTTTTACAAACAAATACACTAATGTGTTAAGTTTATTGATTAGGCAATCATTGCTTCACTACAAAATTCCACATTACTGTGTTCTATTCCTCCCGACTTTTACTTTACCACGAATTTTAATATTAATGTTGTTATCCCCCCCCCCACATACCAACAACATAATAGTAAGAGAAACTATGTCTTTTCAGGAATATGAGTCCACAGATATTCTATATTTTTGGAATATGACATTGTGAGACATTGCTTTGTAACCCCAAAACTGACATTACTCTCTTCGAAGTAACCCCAAAAGAGAACTCAAGAGCTTGTTTAAAATTAACCTAATCATGCATCTTTCTACCCCTCACTACAACTATCACATAATTCCCAAATGATAACATTAACAATTAAAAAAATGTGGATCACCCTCTACAGAAACGGGCCTAGTAAACTTTCATAGAAAACCAACAATATATATGAATTGATCTAATTTTGAGATCCTAAACTGTTTCAGTCATATCCAGAATAGACTTCACAAATAAAGTAATTTTGAGATTGAAATTTGTTTATCCATTTTCAGGCAAACTTTACATTCTACCACCCTAATTTAATCCAAGCGACGCTGCGTATTCTGCTAGTATATATATATATATATATATATATATATATATATATATATATATATATATATATATATGACCAAGACAATGTTGCTTAACTTTGGTGATCTACGTAAAGCATTTGGTATTGCCAAGTAGTCACCCATCTTTAAATAACCACGACAATGTTGCTTAACTTTGGCGATCTATACAGAGCATTTTGTATTTCCAAGTAGCCACCCATCTGTTATGACCAAGACAATGTTGCTTAACTTTACTTATCTACATGAAGCATTTTGTATTCTCAAATAGTCACCCATCTGATAATGGCCAGGCTCCATGTTGCTTAACTTATACAATATATATCTATACAAAGCATTTGGTATTCCCAATTAGTCACACATCTTATAATGACCAAGACAATGTTGCTTAATTTTGGTGATCTACATAAAGCATTTGGTATTCCCAAGTAGTCACCAATCTGATAATGATCATGACAATGTAGACCTGTAGTGCAGAAGCGCCTTCAAAATTGTCAAGTCAGACCCATACTGCACAAGCATCTTCAAAAGTTTTCAAATCGAACCTATACTGCACAAGCACCTTGACATTTTTCAAATCGGACCTATACTGTACGAGCACCTTAACATTTTTCAAATCCGACCTACACTGCACAAGCACCTTCAAAATTTTTCAAATTGGACCTATACTGCACAAGCACCTTATAATTTTTCAAATTAGACCTATACTGCACAAGCACCTTCAAAATTGTAAATCGGACCTATACGGCACAAGCACCTTCACAATTGTCAAATCGGACCTATACTGCACAAGCACCTTCAAAATTGTCAAATCTAACCTATATATTGTCAAATCGGTCCTTTACTGCACAAGCCCCTTCAAAATTGTCAAATCGAACCTATACTGCACAATCACCTTAAAAATTGTCAAATCGGACCTATACTGGACAAGGACCTTCAAAATTGTCAAATCGGACCTATACTGCACAAGCACCTTTAAAATTGTTCAAATTCGAACTATACTGCGTCCAACTTACCGTTCACATTGGAAATGTCAACATTTATAGGTTGTTGGGTACGTTTACAACGAATAAACACTCCAATCTACCCATGTTAAGAACAGCTTTCGGAATAGTAACCTCTAACCTTGTAGCATACCCAAAAACCTGTAAAAGTTGACATGTCAAATGTGAACGATGAGTTGGACGTAATGTAAAAGTGTACCGAATTTAAAAGGGAACGAAATTTCAATTTCTATTCCATTTTTACGACAACCGTAAAGCAGAGCATCCTATACAAATTTTCCCTAACTTAGTGTATTAATGTTATTGTTATTTTTTAAGTAAAAATAATATTTAGGTTTGGATATAAATTCCTAAACTCATTTTACACTAAATAATTTAGGTGACTGAAATAGGAATCTAATTGAATCTTAAATTTCCTGAATAGTAAAAAGATGATCCACAATTATCGATTTGCTGCTAATATACAGTTTTTAGGTACGGTCAAAAATAAACGAAGAATAGGGGGGCCCAGTTCTGCAAGCCGATTTATCATAATTTTTTTGTAGGTTTCCGACAACGTTTTGATTGTATTTGAAAGATTAAGGACTAAACTTAATTTCCCAAAGGAAAAAAAATATTTTTACACATGAAAAATAAAAATGATGAAAAATGTTTTCACGGTGAGCTTACCAATTCAGCTAAATTTTGAAGTTAAATAAATTCATTGTAAAAATCCTTTTATATCAGTTTTCTGCGTTTATTTCAAAGATAATTAGTAAAGTCCGAAGATATTGAATTAAATTAAAAAAAACACACACACACACACACACCTTGTTTGTGCTAAAAAATAGTTGAATTAGCCCCACACCCGATTGCTTTTGCCGTTCGCATGAGCACAACCAGCCGTACTTTTGGTAATACGGAATATACGAAGACCCAAAATCTGAGACAGTCGAAAAGCTGTCTAAAAATGATGTCATAAAAGAAAGAAGGGGTGCTGGGTTTCTTTTTTTACCCAAACGGTCATCCCCACCCGTACAATTCTATTGTAAATATTTGTATAAATTTTACCATTTTTTTAATTTAATTATCTTTCTATGTTCCTGTTTTTAAATTAAACCCCCTTTCAAATTTCGAAATAATGATTCTTTTTCAATTTTTTTTTTCATAATCTGCTTAATTAGTGTCCAATCAATAATAATCCAGTGAAAAAAATTCAAAGAACCTATCAATATACAAATCACGCATGAGGGTGATGGTTGTACAACTCCGCCTTTTTTTTTTTTAATTACTGGCCAATATTATATAAAAATTATTTGCACCAAAAGTTTCACATTCTTGCGAGCAAGGAAATTATTAAACTCTTGCATATAAAAATTATGCGAAATCCGTAATTTAAAATAAAATAGAAATATTTTTGATATTATAATTTTTTTTTTGTA
>NW_027633147.1:149447-156947 GCF_053919585.1 Euprymna scolopes
GAACAATTTTCCGTTCATCTCTTGGGGAAAGAATCCTTTTTATCCCTCTACCCTCTAAACTCATAACGTGGCCTTGCGATTTGAACTTGTTTATTATGGCTCTAACAGTGGATTTGGGAAGGTTTAGCTTCTTTGAAATCTTATCATAGCCCTCCCCATTGGTATGGCATGCTACAAGCTTCCTGACGTCTTCGCTGTGTTCCTTAGTTTTAACCATGGCGATTGAAAATTATAATTTAGTCACTTATAATAGTTTAAATAAATCGCTATCTAAAAATTATCTGAAAAAAATTATTCACTGAATTAGCGTTAAACAAGCATAATATGGCTATAAAAAAGTTCAGAAAGCACGTAAACCGGAAATTGATTGATATTATACTGATACTAAAAGAAAAACAAAGCCGTGCCAATAATTTTGAACAAGGGTTTTTTTGCAATTATGTTTGTTGTTACTTTGTTATTTATTTTTTCTAAAATCCGATTGCTGCATCGGAAAGGCCAGTAAAAAATACATAATATACTTTGTTATTTTCTTTAATTTAATCCCTTTTTTAGAATTTATTAGACAAAATTTAACTTTTATTTTACCGTGCCAATAAATATGATCATCACTGTATGTATCTGTATATATATCTGTATATATATATATATATCTGTATATATATATCTGTATATATATATCTTTATATATATACCTGTGTATATATATATCTGTGTATATATATATCTGCATAAATATATCTGTATATATATGTATATATATATATGTATATATATATATATCTGTATATATATATCTGTATATATATATATCTGTATATATTTGTATATATATATCTGTATATATATATGTATATATATCTGTATATATCTGTATATATATGTATATATATATCTGTATATATATGTATATATATATATATCTGTATATATATGTATATATATATATATCTGTATATATATGTATATATATATCTGTATATATATATGTATATATATGTATATATTTGTATATATATTTGTATATATATATATCTGTACATGTATATATATATCTGTATATGTATATATATCTGTATATGTGTATATATATATCTGTATATATATATATCTGTATATGTATATATATCTGTATATGTATATATATATCTGTATATGTATATATATATCTGTATATGTATATATATCTGTATATGTATATATATATCTGTATATGTATATATATATCTGTATATGTATATATATCTGTATATGTATATATATCTGTATATGTATATATATATATATATATATATATATCTGTATCTGTATATATATATCTGTATATGTATATATATATATATCTGTATATATATATATCTGTATATGTATATATATCTGTATATGTATATATATATATATCTGTATATGTATATATATATCTTTATATGTGTATATATATCTTTATATGTGTATATATATCTTTATATGTATATATATATCTTTATATGTATATATATATCTTTATATGTATATATATATATATCTTTATATGTATATATATATCTTTATATGTATATATATATATCTTTATATGTATATATATATCTTTATATGTATATATATATCTGTATATGTATATATATATCTGTATATGTATATATATATATCTGTATATGTATATATATATATATCTGTATATGTATATATATATATCTGTATATGTATATATATATATCTGTATATGTATATATATATATATCTGTATATGTATATATATGTTTATGTATATATATATATATCTGTATATGTATATATATATCTGTATATGTATATATATATATATTTGTATATATATATCTTTATATATTTGTATATGTATATATATATATTTTTATATGTATATATATATATATTTGTATATATATATATATTTGTATATATATATCTGTATATATTTGTATATATATGTATATATATATATATCTGTATATATATGTATATATATATATCTGTATATCTATCTATCTATATATCTATAAAAACAGATGTGTGTGCCACAGACGGTTTCTGATTGGTTAATCCAATAATCACACCTCCTAAAAAACTATGGTTCCTACGTTCTTAACTTTACCATAAAATATTATGCCCTTATTTATTGTCCATCTTGGGGGGGGTCTATTTTTTCCCCAACTTGCCATTTACAAATTACAAAATTACGAAACTTACACCAGCCATCACAATTCAACCTCCGACACCACGTCCGCCATTACACCTACACCATCCTCACTGCCGTTATTGTCTAACATTACGACCCACACTTCCATTTACTAACATGCTTCCTTTGTTTTTCACATTACTTACTTCCCTTATTTATATTAGTCAGATTCTCATTATTTTTAATTATTTCACACTTTATTAAATACTGCCTGCCTTCTTATTCCTTAAGATACGAAACAATATGCACATTACTACTTATGCACATGCACTGAACTGCCATTTTTCCTGACCGTTCCTTAGCAACGACGCCAAACCAACGCTGACTCTGCAAACGACTCTCTATAACTACTACTACGACTACTCTGGCGCTAGCCGCACACACGTACACACAACACAAAAACAAACGCTGTCCTCCAAAGGACAGACTATTAGTACTACTACCATTCCCAGCACACGTGCACACATGCACACACACACGTTCACTACCGTCCTTGTGTACATCACGTTGTTATGGCAACCAAGCCCGCTGACTTTCACACCATAAACACACACAGTAAATCTGATTTTCTTCATTTTCTCATTTTATTACTTTGGTATGTTCCCGTTTATCCATTCATTTGCTTATACTTTCTTTTACTACATTTTATGACAAGACTCCCAAATACTTTTGTGAATTATAGTTTTCGACTGTTATAAAACCTACCGGTATTCCGATAAATTAATTTTTCTTGTGTTTATATATCATTCATCTACCCATTATCGTCTGCAAAATTTTCTTCATTTTTCCTTCTGCCATTCCTATTCATTGTTTTTCGTTCTAATCTACATACAACTTATTTCATTCAATTTTAATCTACAAAAAATATCAATTATTGCCTCCTTTATAAAAATTTATTTTCACCTTTATTTCTACAATATTTCCTTTCTTCCAATTTATTTTTACATATCACATACTTACAACGTATTGTCTGCACATTTACTTTATTTTACCAATATCTACACAATATTTTCTTTCCATCAAAAAATTTTTTAACTGTCACTTACTTACATCTTATAGTCTGCCTTTCTATCTAAAGCCGTTTCACAAGTAAGTCGGATTCTACCTTTTTAGGTGACTACGTGTGAAAAGAAAGAAGAGGCTTGAAGTTTTGTTCCAAGTTCTGCAGAAGGGCAGGTCCTGTAGAATCAGCAGAAAAGAAAGTCCTGTAAAGTCAGCAGACGAGCAAGTCCCAAAAAATCACACACACACTAAGGTACTCTTAAAGCTGCACCATTTTGGAATTTCTTTCATGTTTCGGCCATGCACATACACACACCGTAGGAGCGTTCCAAGGTAAGGCATGACGCGCAGACACGTGGGCGCTTCCTCCCTTCATTTTCTTCGACTCTACACCCCCCCTGGTCTCAAGATCACACATGCGGCATTGCAGCCGCGGTCGTTTGGTGAGGGCGCTCCTACGGGGGGGGGGGGATTAGCTGGGCTTCTTCATCTCCACCAGTGCCACCCGGGTCAGTGTCCACAGTCCTACCATCCGGCTGCACTTCATCTTCCTCCGAGCTACCTGGGTCAGTGTCCACAGTCCTACCATCCGGCTGCGCTTCGTCTTCATCTTAATCCGAGCTCTCAGAAGTTGTGCTGGAGCTATCGCCATCCATGCTGAGGTTCTCAGCCATAGGCCGGATCCACATTTCATCACTGGATGATTCATTACTTTCACTGTTCACCATTTGGTTTATATCAAGGGCGGGCCGGACATCCCTTACATGGCATGGGACACCATCAACCAGCACAGCCTGCTTACCGATTATGCCGGTGATCCGTCCCGGTCTGAACCTGGTCGTGCATCGGTTATTGGGAGGCCTTACCCAGACGGTGTCCCCTGACTTGTACCGTCCTTGCGTCTTCTTCTGATTAGGCGGGCAGGCGTCAATGCCCTTAACACGCACTCGATAGCGATGTATCGCATTAGCAGGTGCACTTTCAGCAGTCGCGTCATCCTTTGGCGTTGTATTGTACCTATATACCGTGTCCGTAATCGTGCATTGCTTCCTTGCTGCTATCCGTTTCACAATTCGGTGGCACCGCTCTGCTATACCGTTGCCACTCGGCACATACGCACACCTGTGTCTAAGCCGGGTCCCCCACTCGTCCATGAAACGCCTGAATTCCCCGCTGCAAAAGACTGTGTCGTTTTCTGTGAGAATCTCTTCGGGTGGCCCCCGCTCGTAAAATATAGACTCTAATTGGCGGATGACACTAGCCGAGTCCTGTCCTGTTAACAGTCGCCAGATCGCAAACCTCGTCGGTCCGCAATCGATTAGTGTGAGGAAGTGCTGACCACCATAGTGGGTTATGTCCATGCCCAGCCGGCTCCAAGTCCCGTCGACTTCCAGCCGAACTTTCTGCCATTTGGTGGGAGCTGGGTCGATTGACCGGCATATTTGGCATTCCTTGACCACTGATTCTACTCTGTTTTTGGACACTGACAGGTTGGTTAAGTGTGCGAAATAATATGTCCGTCTCACTCCGGGGTGTCCAGTGTCGTGGTGTACCCTCTTGATTTCATCCGTCTCCTCAATAGAGGCAGCACATAACGATCCTGGTTCGGCTTCTTTCTTCATTGTGTCGAAGCACCTCTGGGGCACACGGGTGAGTTTATCTGCAAGATTGCGGGTGGAAGCGACAAGCACCGCGTTCACCGATAGGTTGTACTCTTCCACCAACTTCCTTAGTGTCTCCCAACCTTCGTCTGATTAGCATTTCGGTAGCCGCCTTGGTGCGCAATCTCGCTTTGCCTGTTAGTGTGTCAACTATCCAGTGGTACACGCACAGCGAATCTGTGTGTAAGCACAATTCTTTAACCTTCCACTGGAGTGCCATATTTACTCCCTTTATCGCCGCATCCAACTCCGCTAGGTTGATGTGAGCGGCATCATCCAGTGGTCGCAACCAGCAGGCGTCCTCAATCACAGACCCGTTCATCTCCAATAGTGCCCCGATCGCGAGGGAGCTCGTATCCACCCACACATTTAGTCTGTCTCCCTGGACGCACCAATCTCCTTTAGCGGGGTCCTCCTGCTTGACTCTTGTGATGGTTTCTTTTACCATGCGAAGCAACAGATTGTCCACCGTCTCGTCATCCCAGCCTTTGGTAACTGCACTCGCCCTCCTCTTCATGCTGGCTGTTGCAGCCCGGGTCCATCCACATACTGGCAAGTGTCCTACCAGTTTTCCACACAGGGAAAATATGGCCCGCCTCGTGAGGATATGGGGCACTTCGCGGACTGCAGTTCCGCGCCCCCACCTCAAGGTCCCTCACTCCTGTTGAACGCTCAACCCCAAAACACGAGCGCCATCCTCCAAGCATTCTGGATCCTTACAAATCAGTCCAAGTTTGGCAAGCTTAGCCCTCACACGTGATGATGGCACAACGTCTTCATTCACGTATATGTCGTCAAGGTATGCTGATGTCCCCTCTTTTACTGTCTTATCCTGTGACAATACAGCATTGACGATCGTTTTCATGATTTGGGGCGCAACGTTCAGCCCAAAGCCCAGTCGCGTGAGGCAATACCTCCTACCGGAAAACACTACCGTCTGAAACGGCCACAGTGTCTCGCTAACCCGGATCTGCAGATATGCCCTTCTAAGGTCCAACAGGGACACATTAGAACCCAGCTGGCGCTATTCTCGCAGTTTGCTAGCACACACGTCGGCCTCGCCTGTGAATGCATCAACATATGAGTTCAGTTCTTGGTAATCCATCACCGGCCTGACTTTTGCTTTGTTCTGTTGAGCAATTGCCATTAATGGGATCAGACCCTTGGGGGGTCCAAGTTTTTTGTAGGGGTAGGGAATCAACCAGCCATCCTCGATCCATCTGCAAAGTTCTTCTTCGTACGCGGGCCTCATGTGGTCGGGCACATGGTATTCCGTTATGCCATTTTGCAGTTTGGCCGGTTCTCGGTCTTCCAACCACTTCCATAGGGCAGTCCAGGCCCTCTTTTGCTCGTCAAATTCGACGCTGAAGTCTGGTTGGTCGATCTTTAGTGCAGCACACACTGGGGCTTTCTCCTGAAAATGTACTGCCCCCGTCGCCGTTATGTAGACGCCACCAAGAGCTCTGATGGCATCATATCCTAGGAGCAGGTCAAAACTCGGGGTTTTTCTGGTACCACCAGCGCCTCTAGGTTAGCGGAGATTCCATTTTTCATCCGAATGTTTACGCTGCCCACCCCGCAACATGTGCGCGTCTCTCCAAGTGTGGCAGAGATCTGCAACATGTGCGCGTTTCTCCAAGTGTGGCAGAGATCTGCATTTTTCCAAGTGTGGCAGAGATCTGCACCCGGAGTCGAGGAGTGCTAAGCATAGTGTTTCGTTGACATATATCGAAACGATCGGCAGCGTCTCATTTAATTTCTGTATGGGGAAGAGGTTGACGCTGACACCTTGTCCCCGGTTCCGTTTCCCGGACAGTCTTGAGCTATATAGCCGGCTTCCTTACACCGGTAGCAGCGAACGGCCGTTGGTTGCTGCCGGCAGTTCCTTGCAATATGGCCCTGTCCATTGCATTTGTAGCATATGATTCCGCCACGTGGACCGGATCCCTGATACGGTTTCTTATCATTCGGCGTGGACAGGGCAGCAGCAATTACCGGTTCCCTCATCTCGGAATAATTCTTCATTACAGTCCTGGCCCGATCCACTAGGTCATTAAGGGGCAACGAATCCACACTTGAGCTGGCTCGTAATAGTCACTTTGCTTCTGTCGGGAGTCCTGCTAGGAATTTGCATGCTAAGGCCCGCTTGGGCAGTCCACCAAACAAGACCGTTAACTTGGTCAGTTCTGCCAAGTATACATCGACCGTTTCGCCCGGACGTAGGGTCCTTGCCTCAAGCTACTCCCAAGCAGTGGCGGGGTCAATCGCAAACGCCTTGAACAGCGTTGCCTTAATTATCTCGTAGTCCTGTTTGCCCTCATGGCTGAGCTGTTGATACACGGCAAAGGCGCCGCCGGACAAGTGCAGAGGGACAACACGTCCGAAGTTCTTTACGCCAGACAAAACACAATGTAACTCTAACTTTTCCACCCAGTCAAGTACCGGGGTTGATCCATCAAACTCCGGTATTAATTTGAGGTCAATTTTTTCCTCCATTTTGCCGAAATAGCTTAAAGCCGTTTCACAAGTAAGTCGGATTCTACCTATTTAGGCGACTACGTGTGAAAAGAAAGAAGAGGCTTGACGTTTTGTTCCAAGTTCTGCAGAAGGGCAGGTCCTGTAGAATCAGCAGAAAAGAAA
>NW_027633147.1:164447-166947 GCF_053919585.1 Euprymna scolopes
CTTCATATTGACCCTATATGAATAAAGGGAGATAACATCGTCCTTTTTTTAATGTGGGCGCCTTTACGCTATCGTACATGAAGACTGGGATTTTTCATTTTTGGATTTACACGGATTACGAAATGACGAAGATATGCAATGTATTTTTTTTTAATATCTTAAAGAAATACCTGAATTTTTTATTTATTATACTATACATCTGCATTATAGGGTTTCGTCTTTTTTTTTATATCGACAAAAAGGAAACCAGGAATTAAATATAAAAATATACACTGACCGAAAAATAATGACTGGAAAATTCTAAACAAAAATTAAGCTTCCACGTAAACAAAAAAGACAAAAAAAACACGTGGTTATCGAAAAAAGAAGGGTTTACATTTTGGACTTTACCGGTAAATTTACAGATAAGTGATATTTCTTTGTTGTTTTAAATTTGAGTATTTTATTTATTCATGTTTTATCTTCAATTTGTGATATATAAAACGTGTCGACCAAAATTAATTATTAAAATTCTCATACACATTTCAAAATGGGGGGGGTGAATTTATAAAACAACGTGTGTCTAAAATATTATATTCAGTTTATCGGAAAGAGCATAAAATTTTACATTCACCCTGAAAAAAATTGAACGAATAGGAAAATTTTGATAGATTTTTAAAGTTTAAAAATTGAAAAATATTCATCTCATAAAAATCAATTGATTTCATTACCTAACAAAATGGCTCCCAGAGCGCACGCACGCACTTTGTAAACACTGTTTTTTAAACAATGAAAAATAATATTTCTATTATTTTTTAAACAACTTAAATAGTTTATTTTGGAAGCATATTCTATAAAGAAAATAAATAACCCACTTTAGAAAGAGAAATTACGAGTTTTCTATATTTTATTCGCAGTTTTCTGTTAGGGGTGTCAAAAATTCCCCCAAAATTCTGATACTGCTATATGTATATATGTATATGTATATATGTATATATATATGTCTATATATATGTATACATATGTGTATATATGTATATATATGTATATATATATATATATATATGTGTGTATATATATCTGTGTATATATATACACTTGTGCCCGATATTATTCATACCCCCCTTGAAAATTGAGTTTATTAGGTGTAACTTTGTAAGAATTTATTGTTTACGTCCATATTGATACATATTCTTAATAAACCTCTTCTGATCATTTTCGTCATTTTAAAATCTCGAGATACTTGTAATAAAAGAAATATACAGCTATTTATAAAATCTGCAATGTTCAAAAATAATCATACCCCCTTATTTTTTCAGTATTAATCGAGTTTCTGACTGTTTGTTTCCTGTTTGATTCTTATTTTGAATGCTTTTATACAACCTTTGATTAATTTCATTTCGTTTTTTTGCATTTTTTAGAAATTAAAATGATATCAACTGAAAACCAATAAAATAATAAAAATTATTAGAATGGGGAAGAAAAAAGAGCTTAGTAATGATCTTAGGACTAAAATTGTGAATTCACATAAGGATGGTTTAGGTTACAAGTAAAGTTCCAAGAAATTTGAGGTCCCTACAGCAACAGTACAGAGCATCATCAAAAAATTCCAGAGCCACCACACAACAAACAACTTGATTGGTAGAGGAAGCAAAAGGAAACTGTCTGCTAGAGCCACCAGGAATATTGTAAGAAGTGTTAATGCAAATCCAACCACCACTTCTAAGGACATTTTAGAAAATCTGGAGTCTTCTGGCATAAAAATATCAAGGCAAACATTGCAAAGGACTCTGCATGAAAATGGTCTGAAAGGAAGAAGACCAAGAAGGACTCCATTGCACACCGGAAAACACCTTGCAGCACGTCTAAAGTTTGCTAGGACCCATGTGAATTCTCCAGAGTCCGTTTTCTCAAGTATTTTGTGGACTGACGAAACAAAAATTGAATTGTTTGGCCATATGGATGCTTCTTACGTTTGGAGGAAGAAAGGAGAAGCTTACAACCCAAAGAACACCATACCCACGGTGAAGCATGGTGGTGGTAGCCTAATGTTTTGGGGCTCCTTTTCGGCTAGTGGTCCAGGTAGTTTGGTCAAGATAGATGGAACCATGAAGAAAGAGCAATATTTGGAGATACTCCAGAAAAACATTAGACAGGATGCGGAGAAGCTCCATTTAGGACCAAACTGGGTACTTCAACAGGATAATGATCCAAAACATACTGCCAAAATAGTCAAGAAATGGTTTGAGGATAATCAAATTAATGTTTTGGAATGGCCTAGCCAGAGTCCCGACCTGAACCTTATCGAAAACCTCTGGCACATATTGAAAACCGAGGTTAAAAAGCGGAAATCTAGAAATTTGAGGGATTTGGAGAACTACTGCATTGAAGAATGGTCAAAAATCAGTGTTGATGCTTGTAAAAACCTTGTTGATAAATATCCAAAACGGTTACAGGCAGTTATTAAGAATAAAGGGCATGCTATTGACTATTAGTAAGAGAGGTATGAATAATTTTGAAC
>NW_027633147.1:191947-211947 GCF_053919585.1 Euprymna scolopes
TCAACACAGTGTCGGAATAGTGGAGACACGTGATTTAATAAGCACGTGTCTCCACTATTCCGACACTGTGTTGTACCCAGTATACATTAATGATTTCAAAAGTTACAAAAAAAATTATTATTAGACTTGGGTGCCATTAGCTAGAATTAAAACCAAAAATTATGGTACTCCAGTCTTAGTTGTTACCGTTTGAGTTGTCAGATAAATAAGAAATAATCAGTTGTCAGATGAATAAGAAATAGTAAAAAATGAACTGATTTTAACATATAAATGTATATTTGCGCATGCATAGAGGAGTAATTTATGTAAATTATTTTTCAATTTTGACAACTCAGAACCTCCTGACTAAAGGCCAAAATCGATTTTGTTCTACAGGCCAAAGTCCTATATATATATATATATATATATATATATATATATATATATATATATATATAATATATATATATATATATATACTAGCAAAAATGCCTGTCGTTGACTGGGTTCAAAAACAGCCTACAGAAAATGGACTCTGATTTATGAAAGTATGATAGCTTATGAAAAGGAAGGGTTGTAAAGATAAAGAGATAGCTTCGAATTTGGGGGTATCAAAACAAAAGCAAAATATGATGAAAGTAAAAATAAAATAGATAAACCCCATAATTTATTATACCAAACCTGTTCACACTGAAACACTTATCACAATATTCTGTGGATCTTTATTAAAAAACCTTGTTAAACTTTGTGACATATTTCCATTCTATGAAAGTCAGGTGCGAACGAACACCCCAAAATATTATTATACCATATTTCTTCAAACTGAAATATAATTATCAAAGTATACTTACGCAGATAGATATGAAAAGTCTTTATTAAAGTTTGTGCCTATTTCCATTCTATAGAGACCAGGCGCGAACGCAGACCCCACAATTTTATTATACCATCCCTATTAAAGTTAAAACATACTTATCAAAGTATTCTTATGTACATCTATATCAAAAACACTTGTAAACGTTTTTTTTAATTTTTTATTTCCATACTTTCAGGACCAGGCGCGAACGCAGACCCCACAATTTTAATGAGCCACCGTTCTGCCAGATCAAACATACCAATTCCTTTGTCTCGATATATCTACTATCATTATATGTAATCAGTTTGTTTTAAAATAGTCAACCATACAGAAGCCTATTCGTGACCACACACACACACACACACACACACACACACAGCTTTATATAGATGTTGGTTTATTTTGGTTTTAGCGATATGTTTTGAATGAATTCAATCATTTACGAAAGTGCATTTTTTACCTAAATGCGAGTTGGGAATAATTTTCCCTTTTAACCAATTTGGTACCCCCACATGGGGGTACCAAATATTAAAAAAAATTAATATTAATAATATTAATAATAAATATTATTTTTAAAATGGAATTATCCATTGACACGTGTTTCGTCGTCTACGACTCATCAGAGCGCGTGTACAAGCCTTTTTCAAGTCTCACACAAAAACACACATTCACATTTAAAGCTATGTCATATACATACGCGCACACAAAGATACGCGCCCACGTCCACATATGTACACATATTCACCTTTGCGTACATACACTCACATTCACGGTATATACACACGTGCTAACGCACACATATGTACTCACACACGCGCACACGAACGCACACATAGACGACGTCACTTCCGCTTTCTGGGGAAATATACACATGTGCAAAACACCACCGAAAACGAGCATGAAACAAAGAGACAAGCTGTTTCTAACCTTTTTAGGACCAACTCTCGACCAGAGAGGTTGGGCTAACCAGCCGCCTCCCGTCAACACCCCTGCATGCATGTATGGGACACGAGCTAACAGACCGTATGTACACATTCACACTCTTTCTCTCTCTATCTACTACTGGTCCCTGAGAAAACCTTCGCGTAGCTGACTACTTACTGATGTCAACTCTCATATCCTTTTCTTTGTCTACACACTGGACTATCATTCTCATTTCCACTACAACACATTTCTCTTTCCACGCGCAAACAAACGATAGTGAGATGAACACACATTTCCTATTCTTGCTACAACACCAACCCCGCAACGAACATTGGTTACACTCGTGCGGACATGAACACATGTTATAACTAAAACGTTCATTCTTTCAACAGCAAATAAACGACGTTTATCTTATCCATCAATTGAGTCTTTGTTTCCTTCAATTCCATTCGTTTCATTATTTTCTTGTGGCGAGCTAGGGTATTATGCCCTGGTCCGCAACAAGCGAGATTCGAAATCGAGGCCCAATGGTAATGAGCCTAAACCTTTACCCCTGGACCATCTCGCCGACTGTCTGGATATATCGCGATTTACTTAGATGTTGTTTTGTTTTGGTTTTAGCGATATGTTTTGAATGAATTCAATCATTTACGAAAGTGCATTTTTTACCTAAATGCGAGTTGGGAATAATTTTCCCTTTTAACCAATTTGGTACCCCCACATAGGGAGCTGTATATATATATATATATATATATATATATATATATATATATATATATATATATATATATTATTTTTAAAATGGAATTATCCACTGACAGGTGTTTCGTCGTGAAACTTGAGATTATATATATATGGTGGATTCTCTCATCGAAGACGATTAATGAGGGTTCAGTATGCAATCTTCAGCAGCTCCCAAGCTCTGTGACACCACATGCGTAATTGCAATCCTATAGACGCCCGGCACACTCCTCCGCAGATAATGAACTTTCATATGCTCGTAGGTCAAAGATGCCTTCTCGAATGAACAGATAACTCTGCTTTGCTGCGTGCTCTGAAACCACAGTGGCATACATATTCATTTTTAGGTGGATGTTTCTTGTGTTTTGCCTTTATATTTGCACGAAGGGTATCCCTATTACAAAGGCGGTTATGTTAAAATTCTTTGGTCCCCAGGAAACACGTCTTCCTCCATTTTCTGCGATCCCCTGCTGCACTCTCCCAGGAACTCAGAGAAATTCCACAACGTTTCAGGTTGTCTTTTAGTTTATCTTTGTAACGAAGCAGGGGACGGCAAGAATTTGTCAGTTGCCCATAAAAAAGTTGCTTAGGAACTCTTGAGTCATCCATTCTTACAAGATGACCCGACCACCACATTTGTATCCTGATCAAAAATGATTCAATAGCAGTGATTTCACATCTCTCCAGTAATTCACTATTCAGAACACAATCCTGCCATCCAACATTGCAGATAAAACGCAGACATCTCATATGGAAGGAGTCAAGCTGATTTATATGCTTGCGGTACAAGGTGCACGTTTCGGCACCATACAGAAGAGTAGGCAGAACAACAAACTTGTAGACTGCCACCTTTACTTTTAGAGACACAGTCTGTGTCGCAACCTACCAAATGCCTCACTAGCTTTATTAATTCTACATTGGATGTCCTTTTCAAATTTAGCATCATCAGACACAATATAGCCGAGGTATGTAAAAGAAGATACTGTTTTCAAAGCTTTTACCATCAACATATACCACTGGTTGTGAAGAGGACGTAGTGTTTGGTTTTGGCTGGTGAATAAGTTCAGTGTTTTTTATGCTAATTGTAAGACTGAAGGCCTTACATGCACCAGAAAAGCTATTGAGGATGTTCTGCATGTCATCAAGACTATGGGTGACAAGAGCACAGTCATCAGCATAAAGGAGGTCAAGAACAGTCTGCACAGAAGTCTTGGTTTTGGCCTTGAACCATTTCTGGTTAAATAATCCTCCACTTGATCGATACTCAACACCTATGCCTCCTGAGGTGTTCCTGAAAGCTGTCTCAAACATTACCGAAAAGAAAAAAGCAAATAGGATCGGAGCAAGGACACATCCTTGCTTAGTTCCATTTGACACTTCAAATGGTTCACTTTGTTCACAGCCAGACCGTATTGTCGCCACCATTCCCCAGTGAAAGGAGACAATCACATTCAACATCTTGTCCGGAATACCAAGCCTCCTCAAAACAGTCCACAGGGCATCCCTACAGACGGTATCAAATGCCTTTGTGAGGTCAACGAATGTGACAAACAAGTCCTTATTCTGCTCCCTCGCTTTCTCCTGTAGTTGCCGAAGGCTGAAGATCATGTCCACAGTACCTCTTCCTGCCTTAAAACCACACTGGGTTTCTGGGAGCAGTTTTACAGATTGAACCATTGAGTCTGTTTAGGATTACACGAGCTAGAATCTTACCAACAACAGACAAAAGAGAAATTCCTCTATGGTTATCACACTCACACTTATTTCCTTTTTGCTTACACAGGTGAATAATTGATGTGTCTTTGAACTGTTGTGGCATGATACCAAGTTCCCATATTAATGAAAACAGGGCACTTAGTTTCCTGATTAACAGTTGGCTTCCACATTTGTATATTTCTGCAGGTATGCCGTCATCACCTGGAGCCTTACCGTTTGAAAGTTGCTTCACAGCCCATTCAATCTCCGACATGGATGGAGTATCAGCAAGCGCCTCGGTGGTTGGCCTCTGAGGAATACCATCAATCACTTCTCGATCCACTGTCGACTCTTTGTTTAAAACATTTGAAAAGTGTTCAGCCCAGCGCTTATATATATATCAAGTTTCATGTCTGCAGACCAAACCTTGACAGAAGTTTGGTAGAGACGGTTATGTTGATAGACATGCTTACTTGCATATCTTTATTGAGAGCAGACTTAAATGTTTGTTCTTAATGTGAAAAAAATCAGCTCATGAAACAGCGTACACTGGATTTGCGACAAATTACAAATTCCATCAGTCTAGAAGGATTTCTCCTTCAGTGACTAGGACGGAAAAAATGAAATGCAGTATCAGAACGCTCTCTCTCTCTCTCTCTCTCTCTCTCTCTCTCTCTCTCTCTCTCTCTCTCTCTCTCTCTCTCTCTCTGCCAGTCAGCTTCTGCACGGGTCATACTCCTATTCATTTAATAATACTCTAACAAGTTCGCAATGAGAAAAGCAAAAATATAAAAATAAAAATTAGGTAAAATATACAAATGTTCTTTTTAACTTTCGCTCAGTCGTCGAGTCGTGGGTTATTTTTATTTGTTGTCTCTGATTTTCATTCGAAGCGTGTGAAACGCCAGTTCTTGTCCCAAGGCAGATGTCAACGCGAATAACAACTCTGTGGACAATATTCTTTTCATAATATTTTATGACATCTTCCACGTTTTTTATTTTAGACACAATACAAACCATTCAACGTCACCGCAACATTCTCCCCGCTACACATCCCCCTCACCCTATTTCTCTCAAAACCTCTTACACACACACACACACACACACACACACACACACACACATATGTAAGAATATTATATATATTTGTATGTATAGTGTGTGTATATTTATATTGTGTATATGTAAATATACATATAATATATATATAGATGTATTGTGCATATATGACTATGTGTATATATATTGTGTATATATGAATATGTATATATATATATATATATATATATATATATTGTGCATATATAAATATGTATATATCTATATTGTGCATATATAAATATATATATATCTATATTGTGTATATATAATATGTATATATCTATATCTATCTATATATATATATATATATATACACACATTGTGTCTATATAAATATGTAAATATACATACTGTGTATATATAAATATATATACATATATAAATATGTATATATATACATATTTATATAAATATGTATATATATATATGCATATATATTGTGTATATTTAAATATATATATATATATATATATATATATATTGTGTATATTTAAATATATATATATATATATACATATTGTGTATATATAAATCTATATATATATATTTGTATATTTAAATATATATATATGTATTGTGTATATATAAATATATATATGTATATTGTGTATATAAACATATATTGTGTATATATAAATATATATATACTAGCTGTACCCTGCCACGCGTTGCTGTGACTCAAATTGGCACAATAGAAAAGGTTCCAAAATGAGAAAAAGCATGTTTCTTATAGGTTTAATTTTCCATTTTGCATGGGTACACAGTTTTTGTTGTTCCATTTTCTTAGCTGATATAGAGATTTTCCGGTTTGGTGACTCTTGAATACGTAATATAAATTGTCCATGTGAAAAAACAGTCAGTGTGTAACTGTAAGGCCCACAATTGTAAAGATTGTTCCCTGTGCTTTGTTGATGGTTATTGCAAATGACAATAAAATTGGAAAGTGCAATTTCCTAAAGTGTAATGATGTATCCGGCGGTGAAATCATAGGAATGCATGAATTCATCTGTGAAAGGTCCTGTTAAGATTGTTGTTTCTATGATATTATTTGTTAATTTTTTTTTTTACTGCAAGCTATGTGCCATTGCAAAGCTTGGATTGGTTTATATTTCACAACATGATAATTAGTACACCAAATTTCAGTTGCAATACATGCGGTGGCATCCTGGCAAATATAGCTGTTGGATAATTAACCACTTTATCTGCTTTCACAACAGTGTCGATGGATTTGTATTTGACTACCTCACTTGGAATTTTACATTGAATAATAGCATTAAGTTCATGGGCATCTTTGTATTGACCTGCAAGAATAGCTCATTCACTCAGTCAAATGGAATTCTTATAATTTGAATGTCTGCAAAAACCTTTTAAACTAACTATTCTTTTGATGAAATAAAATTACAGAAATTACAGAAGTTAAAAGTCAAAGAATTTTGCCCTTAACTCTGATCAGCTGGCACTTTTTCGTACCCAATTTCCCACAAGTGATGCAAAAGTTTTTGTGCAGATCGAACAGTCGGCAACTAGACATGCATATTTTGAGTTAAGTTTAATGTCTTAACATGGAACAAAAAAGTAGAGTATTTGAGGCAAGCATTTATTTCATCTGCTGGTGTTGATTGAAGAATAACAGGTAGCATTTGTCTGAAATCTCCTGCAAGCAATATTACTGCATTCCCAAATGGTCTGACATTGCCACGCAAATCTTGCAAGGTTCGACCAAGAGCCTCAAGTGATTTTTTGCGTACCATTGTGCATTCATCCTAAACAATAAGTTTGCATTTCTGCAATATTTTTCCCCATATTGGATGTTTTGGAGATGTCGAACATGAGATTTTTGAAAATTAAATGTTTTAAAGTAGAATAAATAATTCTTCTACTTGGCAGCAAGGTCGCAGGTATTCCTCATGGAGCAAGGGCTAAGGCTATGTCATTTTGTTACCAAATGGCTGCCAAAATCAATTTAATTAAAAAGGTTTTACCAGTTACTTCTGGTGTTGTTCAAGGTAGCAGTAATTTCCAAATAACTTCTATTCTCACAGTCAGTAAATTAGGTGACTAAAATAGGATTTATCCATGTTTTGACAATGCCTTATTCACTGTAATTAACTTAGGAGACTAAAATAGGATGAGGGATTAGAGATGGACAGATAGAGAGGAAGATATATAGATAGAAAAGAGAAAGTGAGAGGAAAATAGAGAAGGAGATGAGAGATAAAGGGATTGATAGATAAACAGAGAGAGGGGGAGAGTTAGAAACAGAGTGGGATGAGACAGAAGAAAAGGAGAGAGATAGAGGGAGTTAGAGAGAGAAAGGGGCTCAAAGAGAGATGGAGAGGGTGATATAGAGAGAAAGATAGATTGAGAGAGGGAAAAGGAGAGATGGATAGAGAGAGATATTAAGAGAGAAAGAGAGAGGGGGAGAGAAACAGAAGGTGAACTACAGTTCACCGTTTGTTTCCTCGTTCAGTAGAGAAGAAATCTTTCGAGACTGAGGCAATTTTAATGTTTTGTTATTATCCAGAGTACCCCTTTTTTCGGGGGGGGGGGGGCTAGATTTTCCTCACATTAGAAACCGACCGGGTTATCTGTACTTTCACTTAACAAATTAATAAAAGAAAAACATATTGTAAAATTTGAATTTAACATGAAAATACTATTTTAAAAAATAGCACGATAACATAAGTGCATAAGTGCCACTTTAGGTACTCCTTGGGCGTTGAGTTCCATGGCGACCAGCATAATTATTTAATGGTCGCTCCCTCAGCCCTCCCCCCCCCCCAGTCAAGGCTAATGCATGCGCACGTAACATTTTTTTATTTACTGACGTTGGCTAAGTAACTAAACGATTTATTGATAATTTCGTAACCCTTAAACGCACACCGGAAGATTTAAATTGGTTCATTATTGTTGTATAAAAAAAAAAAGTTTCATTCAACACAAAACCAAAAACACATATTAATGATAAATGATTTATTATTGTATTCATTGAAATTTACTAATTTTTAAATAAAAAAGTTTTAAAAAAAAGTTAATAAAAAATAGTTCCTTATGTGCGCATAAAAAACTTTTCTTTTCTTTTTTTTTTTAGATTAGGTCCACCTTGGAATCACCCCCACCCCCAACCTCCAAATCTTAAAAACAGCTTCCGGAATAAACACCACACCACTTTTGGAGGGGGAAGGCTATTTGCAAAATTTAACTGATATTTGTTGTCAGCATACCAACCCGAAAATACTATTAAAAAAAGGAGGGGTTCAGTGCCGTGGCAGAGAAGTAGATTTATTTATCAATAAAAGCTGCGGAGAAGTAAATTTATTTATCAATAAAACTCGTCATTTAAAAAAGAAAATTGGGGAGGTGGACCTAAATGTAAATATTTACCCAAAAAATTATCCCGAAGTTTATTGCAAAAACGTTTTGTTTTCGTACTATTCAACAATTTGTTCATCCGCGCATGTAAATTAAAAAATATTTGTAAAAGTGAGAAGTTATCAGTAAATGATTTAGTTTTTTTTTTTAATCTATTTATTTATTTGTTTATTTATATTAGGTCCACCTCCACAAACGACTTTCAGAATAAACACCCTCAACCTCTCCATGTTAACAACGGATTTCGGAATAAACACCATTTGGGGGGGGCGGTATTTAAAAATAAAAAAGTCGATAAAAGTCGTCATTTAAAAAGAAATTTAAAATCAAATGTTTGTAAAAGTGAGAAATTATTAATTTAATAATTATTAATAAATGTGTAGTAACATTTTTCGGTGCTAATGCAGAGAGTGATCCGCGCTATTTTTTAAATCGTGTTTTTTTTTATTCCAACCAATCTTATATCGAAAAAAAAAACTCAAAAAGCAAGCGACAAACTTTTTTTTGGCCTTATATAATAAAGAAAAAATGTGTAAATTAAAAAATTTGGAAGATAAACAAATGAATTATGTTTTGTTTTGTTTTTTTTACTTACTAAACAGAAAATGAAATCTTTCGTCAATTCGTGGCTGTGAAATGAATCGAACCGGAAGTTCAGTTTTATCAACAGAACAGATTCGCACCACGGTTAAAAAAATATATTTATTTTATTTAATATTTTAATAATTCGCGAGGTAAATTTATTTTAATAACATAAAAACATGCCTCGACTCTAAAGATGGGTTGTCTGAAAATTTCAAATAAATTGGTAACGTAGAAATATGGTTTTATTCGTTTGGAACGAACCAGATTTACATTTTTATATATATAGATTGTGTATATATAAATATGTATATATATATATATTGTGTATATATAAATATATATATATATATACATATATATATATATGCATATATTGTATATATATAAATATATATACTAGCAAAAGTACCCATCGTTGACTGGATTCAAAAACAGCCTACAGAAAATGGACTCTGATTTATGAACGTATGATAGGTTATGAAAAAGAAAGGGTTGTAAACTTTGGTTGAATTTGGGGGTATCAAAACCAAAGCAAAATATGATGAAAGTAAAATTAAAATAGATAACCCCCATAATTTATTATACCATGCCTGTTCACACTGAAACACTTATCACAATATTCTGTGGATCTTTATTAAAAAACCTTGCTAAACTTTGTGACCTATTTCCATTCTATGGAGGTCAGGCGCGAACGAGCGCACCATAATTTTATTATACCATATTTCTTCAAACTGAAATATAATTATCAAAGTATACCTACACAGATAGATAGGAAAAGTTTTTATTAAAGTTTGTGCCTATTTCAATTCTATGGAGGTCAGGTGCGAACGCAGACCCTACAATTTTATTATACCTTCCCTATTTAAGTAAAAACATGCCCATCAAAGTATTATTATGTACATCTATATCAAAAACACTTGTAAACGTTTTTTTTTTTTTTCAATTTTTTATTTTCATACTTTGTGGACCAGGCGCGAACGCAGATCCCACAATTTTAATAAACCACTGTTCTGTCAGATCAAACTGTGTCCTGATACATCTTCTATCATTAGATGTAATCAGTTTTTTAAAATAGTCAACCATATAGTAGCCTATTCGTGACCACACACACACACACACACACACACACACACGCACACACACATTCAGCTTTATATTATAGAAGATATATATATTTTGTATATGTAAATATGGATATGGATATATATATATATATATCTTGTGTATGAAGTAAAATGGAGGTGAAAGGACCTGAATACTCAACGTTTCGCCCGATTTATATGAGCTTTTTCAAGAGGGATAGTCATTTACGAGAGAGTCGGAAGATTATATGTATATAATGATGCGAGAGAGCAGCGTGTTTTCGTTATGTAAATTAGATGTCTATATACATATATATTCTCTCATGATGACATAATATACTCTATGAGACGAAATACCCCCCAAACATGATTATATAAAGTTTTAAAAGACATGCTATGAAATACCCCCCCAAAAGCACCATCCTATAAAACTCAGACGAGGAAAGTCCTATGAAGGCGCTTTATCTCTCCCTTGACATTGACTTTATCAAAAAAGAAAACAGCTAACACACATCAGTATATACAAGCCTATAAGGTAAGCTGTTTCACTCAAATACAACATCTGTTGTTCGCTTGCTTCATAGCGAGTTTCTACTACTGTTCCGGTAGTAATTTTTATCCTCTATATGTATATATATATATATATATATATATATATATATATATATATATATATATATATATATATATATATGTATATATATTGTATAATTTAAAGGAGATTAGAACAATAGTCTAAAGAGCTGAGTGTATTTTAATGTAACAGTGAAATTACTAGTTTAATTAAAATACAGGAAATAGAAAGAGCTCGTTGTAATTTAGATATATAATAAGCTCGATAGTTAAATGTCCTAGAGCTAATTCAATATTAAGTAATGTGATTTACAATTTAAAATTTAAAAATCAAATTTTAATTAAATTAAAAATCAGTTTCATAAGAAGGAACAACAACAAAATCAATTATCTGTACGATCGTTTCGGAAAACAATGTTTTTTATTGTGGTATACATCAAGTTATGTAGAATAATTATATATAGTTTTTTGGTAAGCAAGGTCTCCTCATCAGCAAATTTAGGAGGGTTTTTATTGAATTTAAAAGACACCATAAATAAACCTAGCATTAAAAGTAAGGCAGATGAATCTGAAAAATTGAAATAAAAGGTCTGGATTTAAAATTTATAAGAAAATTAATATGGGTTAGAGATAGAAATAAGTAGAGAAAAATATATACTTTTGAATTCAAAATTTGCTTTAAAAATATATAGAGATATTTACCTTTTAATTTTTCTTTTTTGAAATCAGGAACTGTCGTTAAATTTAGATGACTACTTTAACCACAGTTCCTGATTTCAAAAAAAGAAAAATTAAAAGGTAAATATCTCTATATATTTTTAAAGCAAATCTATTATGTAAATTCAAAAATATATTTTTTTCTCTACTTATTTCTATCTCTAACCCATATTAATTTTCTTATAAATTTTAAATCCAGACCTTTTATTTCAATTTTTCAGATTCATCTGCCTTACTTTTAATGCTAGGTTTATTTATGGTGTCTTTTAAATTCAATAAAAACCCTCCTAAATTTGCTGATGAGGAGACCTTGCTTACCAAAAAACTATATATAATTATTCTACATAACTTTATGTATACCACAATAAAAAGCATTGTTTTCTGAAACGATCGTACAGATAATTGATTTTGTTGTTGTTCCTTTTTATGAAACTGATTTTTAATTTAATTAAAATTTGATTTTTAAATTTTAAATTATAAATCACATTACTTAATATTGACATTTAACTAGGACATTTAACTATCGAGCTTATTATATATCTAAATTACAACGAGCTCTTTCTATTTCCTGTATTTTAATTAAACTAGTAATTTCACTGTTACATTAAAATACACTCGGCTCTTTAGACTATTGTTCTAATCTCCTTTATATATAAATATATATATATAAATATATATATATGGATATGCATATATACGGATATATATATATATATATATATATATATATATATATATATACATATATGGATATATATATATATATATATATATATATACATATATGGATATATATATATATATCCATATATATCCATATATATGTATATATATATATATATCCATATATATCCATATATATGTATATATATATATATATATATATATATATATATACATATATGGATATATATATATATCCATATATATCCATATATATGTATATATATATATATCCATGTATATATATATGTATATGTATATCCATGTATCCATATATATATATATATATATATATACATGGATATACATATACATATATATATACATGGATATATATATATATGGATATATATATATATATGGATATATATACATACATATATGGATATATATATCCATATATATATGCATATGTATATATATACATATATATGGATATGTATATGATTGAGATTGTCGGACTGACTTCCTCATCTTGGTTGTTATTGTCACAACGTTTCGGCCGTTTTGCCCTCCGGCCTTCGTCAGGTGAACGGTTTGTTAGGAGTCTCGAACCCAACCCTTTATTATTATTACGGGGGTACCGTGTTCGGACTCCAGCTAGGCTTTGGGACATAGTTGCTGATTCTCTGTTTTTCAATGTTACTTTTTCACTGCCTTCGTTCAGGATTGAACTCAGCACCTTTGGGTAACTGTAAACTTTGATACAACGTCTAGGACCACTCCGCCATATGTCACAATTCTTAGTTGGTTTTGTTAATGTTAAACCTATGTTGTTATTCAAGGTTTTCTCTCTCTATCAGAGGTGTCCAAATTGCATTCAGCTCTATGCTTGGTTTGCTCAGTAGGTTGTTATGTCCGAGCATATGAGCTGTTTCTTTAAGTTTTCTCACTTTCCAGTGGGTCTCTCTGTTTATTATTTTTACTTCATCACATAGGGGGCGATGATCCCCCCTCTCCATCCAGACATGGTTGGCTATACCCGATTTTTCCGTCTCCCCTTTAGTTACCGCTTTTCGGTGTTCTTCCACCCTTACTTTAAGGGGGCGGCATGTTTCACACTTGTAAACCTTTCTGCAACTGCATGGGATGGAGTATATGCAGTTTTTGGTCATGTTCTCATCCATGCGGGGCTTCAGTCGTACCAGGTGTCGTCTGAGTGTTGACTCGCTTTTGAATACCGTCCTGATGTTGTAGGGGGCACATATTCTCTGAATCTTTTCGGAGATGCCTCGTATGTATGGTAGGCAGACCGTTGGAGGTTTTTGGGTTTCATTCTCCTCTCTTATACTATTAACAAGTATGGTGGATAGTATGCTATTGGGGTAGTTGTTACGACGTATTTGTATTGTCCGGTGAAGGTAGGCTTGCGATATACGGATGTCTTAAACCCATGCTCTGTGCGTGATATGAGTATATCAAGGAAGGCCAGTTGGTTATCTTTTTCTTTCTCCATTGTGAACTGTATCGATGGTCTTATTGAGTTCACATGATCTAGGAGAGCCTGGATGTCTTCCTGATGGGGCCAGAGTATGAAGGTGTCATCAACGTATCTTAGCCACATGGTGGGCTTTAAGGGAGCTGAACCTAAGGCCATGTCTTCGAAGTATTCCATGTATATGTTGGCCATCACTGGTGATAATGGCGAGCCCATAGCTAGTCCCTCCTCTTGTCGATATAGGTCAGTACCCATTCTGAAGTAGGTTGTTTCTATGCAGAATGTCAGGTGTCATGGTGGACAATACCTAAACTTCAACTCCCATCACCCATACAGTATCAAACATGGAATCGCACGCTGCTTACAACATCGAGCAGAGACAATAAGTAGCGACACCATTACATACCACCAAGAAATGGTCAGGTTGAAGAATATCCTCCGTCGTAACAACTACCCCGATAGCATACTATCCACCAGACGTGTTAATAGTATAAGAGAGGAGAATGAAACCCAAAAACCTCCAACGGTCTGCCTACCATACATACGAGGCATCTCCGAAAAGATTCAGAGAATATGTGCCCCCTACAACATCAGGACGGTATTCAAAAGCGAGTCAACACTCAGACGACACCTGGTACGACTGAAGCCCCGCATGGATGAGAACATGACCAAAAACTGCATATACTCCATCCCATGCAGTTGCAGAAAGGTTTACAAGTGTGAAACATGCCGCCCCCTTAAAGTAAGGGTGGAAGAACACCGAAAAGCGGTAACTAAAGGGGAGACGGAAAAATCGGGTATAGCCAACCATGTCTTGATGGAGAGGGGGGATCATCGCCCCCTATGGGATGAAGTAAAAATAATAAACAGAGAGACCCACTGGAAAGTGAGAAAACTTAAAGAAACAGCTCACATGCTCGGACATAACAACCTACTGAGCAAACCAAGCATAGAGCTGAATGCAATTTGGACACCTCTGATAGAGAGAGAAAACCTTGAATAACAACATAGGTTTAACATTAACAAAAACCAACTAAGAATTGTCCTAGTGACATATGGCCGAGTGGTCCTAGACGTTGTATCAAAGTTTACAGTTACACGAAGGTGCTGAGTTCAATCCTGAACGAAGGCAGTGAAAAAGTAACATTGAAAACAGAGAATCAGCAACTATGTCCCAAAGCCTAGCTGGAGTCCGAACACGGTACCCCCGTAATAATAATAAAGGGTTGGGTTCGAGACTCCTAACAAACCGTTCACCTGACGAAGGCCGGAGGGCAAAAACGGCCGAAACGTTGTGACAATAACAACCAAGATAAGGAAGTCAGTCCGACAATCTCAATCAATGAAAACAACTCATCTAAAAAATACAGATATATGGATATGTATATATACCTATGGATATGGATATGTATATATACCTATGGATATGGATATGTATATATACCTATGGATATGGATATGTATATATACCTATGGATATGTATATATACCTATGGATATGTATATATACCTATGGATATGGATATGTATATATACCTATGGATATGGATATGTATATATACCTATGGATATGGATATGTATATATACCTATGGATATGGATATGTATATATACCTATGGATATGGATATGTATATATACCTATGGATATGGATATGTATATATACCTATGGATATGGATATGTATATATACCTATGGATATGGATATGTATATATACCTATGGATATGGATATGTATATATACCTATGGATATGGATATGTATATATAGATATGGATATGTATATATACCTATATATATGGATATGTATATATACCTATATATATGGATATGTATATATATATACATATATATATAGGATATGCATATATATTGATATATATATACATATATATACATGGATATATATATATTGATATATATATACATATATATACATGGATATATATATATTGATATATATATACATATATATACATGGATATATATATATTGATATATATATACATATATATGCATAGATATATATATATTGATATATATACATATATATACATGGATATATATATATTGATATATATACATATATATACATGGATATATATATATTGATATATATATACATATATATACATGGATATATTTATATATATATATTGATATATATATATATTGATATATATACATATATATACATGGATATATATATATTGATATATATACATATATATACATGGATATATATATATATTGATATATATACATACATGGATATATATATTGATATATATATACATATATATACATGGATATATGTATATATATTGATATATACATAGATATATATATATTGATATATATATATGTATATATTGATATATATATATACATATATATACATGGATATATGTATATATATTGATATATACATAGATATATATATATTGATATATATATATGTATATATTGATATATATATATACATATAATCACATGGATATATATATATATATATATATATATATATATATATTGATACAGATATATATACATATATACATATATATGGATATATACATATGGATATATATATATCTATATATATAGATATATATACATATGGATATATATATATGGATATATATAGATATATATATATATATATATATATATATATATGGATATATATATGGATATATATATATATATATGGATATATATATATATATATATATATATATGGATATATATATATATATATATATGGATATGCATATATATATATATATGGATATGCATATATATATATATATATATATATATATGGATATGCATATATATATATATATATATATGGATATGCATATATATATATATATATATATATGGATATGCATATATATATATATATATATATGGATATGCATATATATATATATATATATATATATGGATATGCATATATATATATATATATATATGGATATGCATATATATATATATATATATATGGATATGCATATATATATATATATATATATATGGATATGCATATATATATATATATATATGGATATGCATATATATATATATATATATATATGGATATGCATATATATATATATATATATATATGGATATGCATATATATATATATATATATATATATATATGGATATGCATATATATATATATATATATATATGGATATGCATATATATATATATATATATATATGGATATGCATATATATATATATATATATATGGATATGCATATATATATATATATATATATGGATATGCATATATATATATATATATATATATGGATATGCATATATATATATATATATATATATATATGGATATGCATATATATATATATATATATGGATATGGATATCTATATATATATATGGATATGCATATATATATATGGATATGCATATATATATATGGATATGCATATATATATATGGATATGCATATATATATATGGATATGCATATATATATATGGATATGCATATATATATATATATATATATGGATATGCATATATATATATATATGGATATGCATATATATATATATTAATGGATAGGTATATATTTATAAAAATGGATATGCATATATATATATAGATGGATATACATATATATATAAAATGCATATACACACACACACACACACATATATATATATATATATATAAATGCATATACATATATATACATATCTATATATAAATGCATATATATATATATAAATGCATATACACATATATATAAATGCATATACACATATATATATATATATACATCCTTGTCTGGAACAAGATGTAGCCCCAGTTTACATTAGTAAACGTATTGCTGCATCTAAAGTGAAGCCAAGTTTGTCTATGGAGCGTGCGTTTATACGTGACGACATGAATTAGTTGATGGAGAATCTTTAGACGTATATTAGTAATCGTCATCAACTTTGGTCCGTAGTTAAAGGGTTCCTGTCCTTTTGTGATTTTTTCCGTTTTTGCAAATATTTATCTACCGGTGATCAGTTTGCTAGGCAAAATGCTTCCAAAGATAATAGTAAACACCTTGCTCTTCTGATTCGCAGAAGATATGGGTGTGAACCCACTAATGGAAGCAAACATATTTTCAATTTTTCAAAAACTGTCCTTACAGAAATTGAAAATAGAGTTTTGTCTAGGGGCTTAGATTTTTGTATTCCCCCCACGAGTTTAAATAAAGAGAGAACACTTTCTGCCTTTGAAGTTTTGTTCTCTCAACTTAGACATAATGCGCCTAATTCCCCAGAAAAAATTGTTGGGATGAAATCCAATTTAGTTGCCTTAACTCACCGATATAGTAACATTCCTGTCGATCATAGCGACTTTGTCTGGAACATAACGCAATTTAAGACGATGAAAGCGTTAAAATCTAATACCGATATTTATATGTGTAAACCAGACAAAGGTGCAGGAGTGGTGATTTTGGATAAATCAGACTACGTTGAGAAAATGGCAGTTATTCTCAATGATAGTTCGAAATTCCGTAAACTCGGCTCTGTCGAGTTGATGGATAATACTTGCAAGAACGAGGCTAAAATGCAGAGACGTTTACTTGCATTATTTAAAAAGGTGTTTTGCAAGGATGTCTATGTCAGGATCAGGCCCTCTGGGTCACAACGTCCCAGAATGTATGGTCTCCCCAAAATCCACAAGCAAGGTGTTCCACTGAGACCTATTTTATCAATGGTTGGTTCAGCACAACATTCTTTGGCTCAGTGGCTTGTGGAAATTCTGCAACCTGTGCGCGAGCTATACACCACACATTGTATCCCAGATTCCTTTCGGTTCGTTGACTGTGTACGTGGGTTGGATTCTAATGCAGAGACGTCTTTCATGTGCTCATTTGATGTCTCTAGTCTTTTCACCAACATACCGTTGGATGAGACTATACGCATATGTGCCGACGCTTTATATGATGGTCGCCTGACTGCTCCACGGTTTTCTAAAGAGATTCTTTATTGAACTCATTTTAATGTGTACGAAATCCGTGGAATTTAGTTTTTGTGATATTATGTACTGTCAGGTTGACGGGGTTTCAATGTGGAGTCCGTTGGCCCCAACTTTAGCGGATATTTTCGTCGGGTACTATGAATCCGTTATGCTTAATTCTACATATAAACCCACTGCATATTTCAGATATGTTGACGACACTTTTGCTATTTTTCCTTCGCAAAGTGAAGCGTCGATATTTTTTAATAGGTTGAATTCTTTACATAGGGCTCTTAAGTTCACTATGGAAAGTGAGAAGGACAATGCGCTTCCTTTCTTGGATGTGCTTGTCGAACGCTCAAGGGGGGGGGGGGCTTTCTCATTACAATTTATAGAAAGAAATTTACTGGCCTATATGTGAACTGATTGTCTTTTGTACCTAAATCACGTAAGGTCGGCTTAATTAATACTTTGGTACATAGAGCCCTCATGATTTGTTCGCCTAACAGATTGGATGTCGAACTCGATAAGATCAGGGAAATATTCATCAATAATGGTTATCCTGTTGACCTTATTGATGATTGTATTTTCAAAAAGGTTGCATATTTTAAATCCCCTAAAAAGTTTGCCCCCTTGAAATGCCCGGTTTATTTGAAATTACCGTGGATAGGGGAGGGGAGTAATATAATTTCAAAATAGATTCGAAAAAGTATTTACGATTGCTTCAATTCGGTGACCTTGCGTGTGGTATATACTACGAGACCTGCTTTTCCGTCTTCCCGCAAGGATAGTTTGCCTTACATCCAAAATAGTCATATTGTGGATCAGTTTAAATGCCAGTGCGATGCTGGTTATGTTGGGCGAACATCCTTGCACCTTTTGACTCGTATAAACCACCATGTATATATATATGGATATATATATATATATATATATATATATATCTCCATATATATAAATATAAATGGATATATACATATATATGAATATATATATATGGATATATACATATATATACATGGATATATATATATATATGGATATATACATATATATACATATATATGGATATATACATATATATACATGGATATATATATATATATACATGGATATATATATATATATATATATATATATATATATATATATATATATATGGATATATATATATATGGATATATACATATATATATGGATATATACATATATATATA
>NW_027633147.1:214447-224447 GCF_053919585.1 Euprymna scolopes
ATATATATGGATATATATATATATATATATGGATATGTATATATATATATATGGATATGTATATATATATATATATATGGATATATATATATATATATGGATATATATATATATATATGGATATATATATATATATATATGGATATATATATATATGGATATATATATGGATATATATATATGTATATATATATGGATATATATATATATATGGATATATATATATATGGATATATATATATATATATGGATATATATATGGATATATATATATATATATATATATATATATATATGGATATATATATATATATATGGATATATATATATATGGATATATATATGGATATATATATATATGGATATATATATATATATATATATATGGATATATATGAACACCATACCCACAGTGAAGCACGGTGGAGGCAGTTTGATGTTTTGGGGATCCTTTGCTGCCTCTGGACCAGGGCGACTTGTTAAGGTCACAGGTAGCATAAAAAAGGAAGATTATGTTAAAATATTGGATGAAAACCTGAAAGACTCTGCTAAAGAGCTCTCACTTGGTCGTCGTTGATGGTTCATGCAAGATAATGACCCAAAGCATTCGGCTAAACTGACTAAGAAATGGCTTGAGGACAATCATATTAATGTTTTAGAGTGGCCATCACAAAGCCCAGACCTTAATCCAATTGAAAATTTATGGAGAACATTAAAATTGAGGGTAATGCAAAGGAAGCCTAAGAATCTTATTCAATTAGAGGATGATTGTAAGGAAGAGTGGGCTAAAATTACTACTGAAGAGTGCAACAACTTGGTTGTAAACTATGAAAAGCGACTGAGGAAGGTAATCAAGGCCAAAGGCTATACAATTGATTATTAAATAAATCGTGCAAATAATTTTGAACAAGCGTTTTTTGCAATTATGTTTGTTGTTCCTTTGTTATTTATTTTTTCTAAAATCCGATTGCTGCATCGGAAAGGCCAGTTAAAAATACATAATATACTTTGTTATTTTCTTTAATTTAATCCCTTTTTTAGAATTTATTAGACAAAATTTAACTTTTATTTTACCGTGCCAATAAATATGATCATCACTGTATATATATCCATATATATATATATATATATATATCCATATATATATATATCCATATATATATATATACCTATATATATATATATATATCCATATATATATATATCCATATATATATATATCTCCATATATATATATATATATATATATATATATATATATATATATATATATATCCATATATATATATCTCCATACATATATATATCTCCATATATATATATATCTCCATATATATATATATATCCATATATATATATATATATATATCCATATATATATATATATATATATCCATATATATATATATATATATATATCCATATATATATATATATATCCATATATATATATATATATCCATATATATATATATATATCCATATATATATATATATCAATATATATATATATATATATCCATATATATATATATCCATATATATATATATCCATATATATATATATATCCATATATATATATATATCCATATATATATATATCCATATATATATATATATCCATATATATATATATCCATATATATATATATATATCCATATATATATATATCCATATATATATATATATATATCCATATATATATATATCCATATATATATATACATATCCATATATATATATATATATATATATTTCCATGTATATATATCATATATATATATCCATATATATATATCATGTGTATATATATATATATCCATATATATATATATTTCCATATATATATATCATATATATATATCCATATATATATATCATATATATATATATATCATATATATATATATCCATATATATATATCATATATATATATATCATATATATATATATCCATATATATATATATATCCATATATATATATATATATCCATATATATATATATATATATATCCACATATATATATATATCCATATATATATATATATATATCCACATATATATATATCCATATATATATATATATATATATATCCACATATATATATATCCATATATATATATATATATATATCCATATATATATATATCCATATATATATATATATCCATATATATATATATATATATATCCACATATATATATATCCATATATATATATATATATCCATATATATATATATCCATATATATATATATATCCATATATATATATATATATCCATATATATATATATATCCATATATATATATATATATATATATATATATATATATCCATATATATATATATATATCCATATATATATATATATATATCCATATATATATATATATCCATATATATATATATATATATATATATATCCATATATATATATATATCCATATATATATATATCCATATATATATATATATCCATATATATATATATATCCATATATATATATATCCATATATATATATCTCTACAATTATATAAATGTGACTTTGCCTGTGTGTGTATGTGTTCGTTCGTTATGGATTTAAAAACCCTTGCACGTCCGTTTATGAAATTTTACACATAGGTTCTCAGTGTGTCTGGGTGTGTTTACGGGTACCTATTGCATCGGAAAGCTTTCCTTAATCACCATCAACTACTATTAACAATGCTTTTATTTATTTGCTATTTCCGATTTGATCGGCCATTTCTCCAATTCGTTGCCTAGCAACGGCGAGCAACGGCGACCAACGCTACTGCTACTGATGCAACTATTACTGATACTCGCTGCCGACGCCCGCACACACGCTCGCACGGCTACTACTACAACTGCTCCTACTAATACTGCTACTCGCTGCCGGCGCACAGGCACGGCTACTTAACCCTTCTACGTTATGGAATTGTTGCTACTAGAACTGAGCCTACTAATACTGCTACTCGCTGCCGACGCACACATTTACATTTAACAAATTCGAGCAGACGGTAACTTTTCGTTGCCTAGCAACGGCGAGCAACGGCGACCAACGCTACTGCTACTGATGCTACTATTACTGATACTCGCTGCCGACGCCCGCACACACGCTCGCACGGCTACTACTACAACTGCTCCTACTAATACTGCTACTCGCTGCCGGCGCACAGGCACGGCTGCTTAACCCTTCTACGTTATGGAATAGTTGCTACTAGAACTGAGCCTACTAATACTGCTACTCGCTGCCGACGCACACATTTACATTTAACAAATTCGAGCAGACGGTAACTTACATTTTAACAGTTCTGCTGTGTGGAGATTTCCGACAAACACTTCCTGTTGTCCCAAAAGGGACACGCGCTGATGCTGTTCAAGCATGCCTGAAATCGTCGATACTGTGGGATCAAGTTCACCATTTAAAACTCACAACAAATATGCGTGTCCACCTTAGCCGCAACCCAGATGCTGCTAATTTCTCTAATGCACTTCTGGAACTTGGTGAAGGACGTACTCCCACAGACACTGAAGATTACACAAATGTTGAACACATATCAACCATCGTTGAAACGCCAACCCACCTATACCAGGCAGTTTTCGAGAACATTCAGAAAAACTACAGGGACTTTGATTGGCTCGCCACGAGAGCGATTCTGGCTCCAAAAAACGCCTCCGTCAATGCGATTAACTACAGACTTTTGGAACTCATCCCGGGAGAGGAACGTGTCTATAAATCCATTGACCGCACACCTGATACTGCTGATCTGGCTGATTACACGGTGGAGTTGCTAAACTCCCTAGAACCACCTGGCCTGCCACCCCACATACTCCGACTTAAGGTTGGAGCTCCTATAATGCTCATTCGTAACCTCATACCACCAAAGCAATGTAATGGAACCCGCCTCGTGGTAACATCCCTGTCACCTAATATTATCGAGGCCAAAATATTGACTGGCTGTGGAAAAGGAGAGACAGTGCTAATTTCGAGGATACCCCTATATCCATCAAATCCAGACCTGGGCATTTACTTCAAGCGATCACAGTTCCCTGTGAAACTGTGCTTCGCGATGTCCATCAACAAATCCCAGGGCCAAACCTTTGACGTTGCAGGCATTCATTTACAGGAGCAATGTTTTTCTCACGGTCAGCTCTATGTAGCTGCCTCACGTGTGGGCTCACAATCCAAACTCTTTGTGTTTTCTCCTAAAACACTTGCTAAAAATGTTGTTTACAAAGATGTTTTATAATTTTTCAACAATTTTACACCTCAATTTCTCCTCTCTATTAACCGTGTTTATTCCTTCTAAAGCTTTGCCAGCACCCAGTAAAGAATTCACTAACCTGGATTCTTTTTTGTAACAAAATGAAAACAATTTCATGTATTTACACAGTAACCTCTATGGAAAGAGAAATAGAGTGAAAATATGAATTTGGCAAAACCTAGAGTGCCCTTAAATATATTCAGAAGCATTTGCGGTCCTTATAATTCTTTCGTCTTTATTTGGTTGCCAACTCTGCATAATTAGATTCATTCTGATCAACCCTAAACAATTGTATTGGCTATGGAATAACATTTTAGCAGTACAACAGTAAATTATTTTTCTGTTTTTTGAACGTCCATTGAACAAACAACTGATCCTGAAGAAATTGCAAACCAGTCTACACACATATTAGTGAAAATGTGATTCAGAAGTTTCAAAGACATTGGTCTAAAAAACATAGACCTCATCAACCAAGCATAAGTACTATGCCCGGCAACATAAGGTAAGGAATTTTTTGCCATAGTTGACTAATTGTAAAACTATACAGCTACAACGACATAAATTCTTAAAACGAATAGATGGTCAATATTGAACCTGTGGTTTCTTTCGCATAGAGTTAAAGAAATCATGGCTCCCAAAACCTTACCATAGTATTTGGTTTTGAGCTGGAAGAATAGCTGCTAAGGGGACAAATCAGATGTGGAAGCTACATTGATCAGTAAGACGTCAATATAACCAACTTTACTAAAATAATTTAAGGATTACAAAAAAAAAAAACACTGAATGTACAGACAATAAGCATTAAGATGGCATTAAATCACCCCCCCCCCCGAACAACGTCGGGTAATACTGCTAGTCCATATATATATATCATGTGTATATATATATATATCCATATATATATATATTTCCATATATATATATCATATATATATATCCATATATATATATCATATATATATATATATCATATATATATATATCATATATATATATATATCATATATATATATATCCATATATATATATCATATATATATATATCATATATATATATATCCATATATATATATATATATCCATATATATATATATATATATCCATATATATATATATATATCCACATATATATATATATATCCATATATATATATATATATCCACATATATATATATCCATATATATATATATATATATATCCACATATATATATATCCATATATATATATATATATATCCATATATATATATATCCATATATATATATATATCCATATATATATATATATATATATATCCACATATATATATATCCATATATATATATATCCATATATATATATATATATATATCCACATATATATATATCCATATATATATATATATATATCCATATATATATATATCCATATATATATATATATATATCCATATATATATATATCCATATATATATATATATATCCATATATATATATATATATCCATATATATATATATATCCATATATATATATATATATATATATATCCATATATATATATATATATATCCATATATATATATATCCATATATATATATATCCATATATATATATATCCATATATATATATATATCCATATATATGTATATCCATATATATATATATCCATATATATATATATATATATATCCATATATATATATACATATATATATATATCCATATATATATATATATATCCATATATATATATACATATATATATATATCCATATATATATATATCCATATATATATATACATATATATATATCCATATATATATATATCCATATATATATATCCATATATATTTACAACCATATATATATAAATTGATATATATATATATAAATTGATATATATATATATAAATTGATATATATATATATATATATAAATTGATATACATATGTACATATATATATATAAATGGATATACATATATATATATATAAATGGATATACATATATATATATATAAATGGATATACATATATATATATAAATGGATATACATATATATATATATAAATGGATATACATATATATATAAATGGATATACATATATATATATAAATGGATATACATATATATATATAAATGGATATACATATACATATATATAAAGCATATAGATATATATATAAATGCATATATATACATATATATAAATGCATATATATACATATATATAAATGCATATATATACATATATATAAATGCATATAAATATATATATATAAATATATATACATATATATAAATGGATATACATATATATAAATGGATATACATATATATAAATGCATATACATATATATATAAAATGCATATATATATATAAAAGGCATATACACGCATATATATATATAAGGCATATACACGCATATATATATAAATGCATATACATGTATGTATATATATATATAAATGGATATACATATATACAAATAAATGCATATACATATATATATATATAAATGCACATATATATATATAAATTCATATACATATAGATATAAATGCATATATATATATAAATGCATATATATATAAATATATAAATGCATATATATATAAATATATAAATGCATGTATATATATATAAATGCATATATATATAAATTCATGTATATATATAAATGCATATATATATAAATGCATATACATATACACACTTGTGCCCGATATTATTCATACCCCTCGGATCTTTGAGATTTCTATAAGAATATTGCTTAAACCAGAAGGTAGACAATATTAAAGGGATTTCAAACAATAAATCAAGCATAAGCATTTAATTTAAACTCAACAAATAAATAAATTATGCAAGTTTGAAACATTATACAAAGAAAAACAATAATGGCACTAATTCAAAATTATTCGTACCTCTCTTACTAATAGTCAATAGCATGCCCTTTATTCTTAATAACTGCCTGTAACCGTTTTGGATATTTATCAACAAGGGTTTTACAAGCATCAACACTGATTTTTTTACCATTCTTCAATGCAGTAGTTCTCCAAATCCCTCAAATTTCTAGGTTTCTGCTTTTTAACCTCAGTTTTCAATATGTGCCAGACGTTTTCGATAGGGTTCAGGTCGGGACTCTGGCTAGGCCATTCCAAAACATTAATTTGATTATCCTCAAACCATTTCGTGACTATTTTGGCAGTATGTTTTGGATCATTATCCTGTTGAAGGACCCAGTTTGGTCCTAAATGGAGCTTCTTCGCATCCTGTCTAATGGTTTTCTGGAGTATCTCCAAATATTGCTCCTTCTTCATGGTTCCATCTATCTTGACCAAACTACCTGGACCACTAGCCGAAAAGGAGCCCCAAAACATTAGGCTACCACCACCATGTTTCACCGTGGGTATGGTGTTCTTTGGGTTGTAAGCTTCTCCTTTCTTCCTCCAAACGTAAGAAGCATCCATATGGCCAAACAATTCAATTTTTGTTTCGTCAGTCCACAAAATACTTGAGAAAACGGACTCTGGAGAATTCACATGGGTCCTAGCAAACTTTAGACGTGCTGCAAGGTGTTTTCCGGTGTGCAATGGAGTCCTTCTTGGTCTCCTTCCTTTCAGACCATTTTCATGCAGAGTCCTTTGCAATGTTTGCCTTGATATTTTTATGCCAGAAGACTCCAGATTTTCTAAAATGTCCTTAGTAGTGGTGGTTGGATTTGCATTAACACTTCTTACAATATTCCTGGTGGCTCTAGCAGACAGTTTCCTTTTCCTTCCTCTACCAATCAAGTTGTTTGTTGTGTGGTGGCTCTGGAATTTTTTGATGATGCTCTGTACTGTTGCTGCAGGGACCTCAAATTTCTTGGAAATTGACTTGTAACCTAAACCATCCTTATGTGAATTCACAATTTTAGTCCTACGATCATTACTAAGCTCTTTTTTCTTCCCCATTCTAATAATTTTTATTATTTTATTGGTTTTCAGTTGATATCATTTTAATTTCTGAAAAATGCAAAAAAACGAAATGAAATTAATCAAAGGTTGTATAAAAGCATTCAAAATAAGAATCAAACAGGAAACAAACAGTCAGAACCTCGATTAATACTGAAAAAATAAGGGGGTATGATTATTTCTGAACATTGCAGATTTTATAAATAGCTGTATATTTCTTTTATTACAAGTATCCCGAGATTTTAAAATGACGAAAATGATCAGAAGAGGTTTATTAAGAATATGTATCAATATGGACGTAAACAATAAATTCTTACAAAGTTACACCTAATAAACTCAATTTTCAAGGGAGGGTATGAATAATATCGGGCACAAGTGTATATAAAATGCATATATATATATATATATATATAAAATTCATATACACGCATATATATATATATAAATGCATATACTGTATATATATATAATTATGGATATACATATATACAAATAAATGCATATACATATATATATATATATAAATGCATATACATATATATATAAATGCATATACATATATATATAAATGCATATACATATATATATATACAAATGCATATATATATACAAATCCATATATATATATATATATATATTAATGCATATATATATAAATGCATATACATATATTTATACATAAATGCATATACATATATACACATATACATATATATATACATATACATATATATATATAGACATAAATGCATATACATATATATAAATGCATATACATATATATACATATACATATATATTTATACATATACATATATATATACATATACATATATATATACATATATATACATATATATATATACATATACATATATATATACATATATACATATATATATATACATAAATGCATATACATATATATATAAATGCATATACATATATATATACACATAAATGCATATACATATATATTTATGGATATATATATATACATGCATATACATATATATACATGCATATACATATATATAAATGCATATACATATATATAAATAGATATACATATATATATATATATATGAATGGATATATATATATATATTGATGAAAATATGTATATATATATGGATATATATATATTGATATATATATATCCATATATATGGATATATATATGGATATATATATACGTATATATGGATATATATATACATATATATGGATATATATATACATATATATATATATGGATATATACAGGGATATATATATACATATATATATGGATATATATATATATATATATATATATATATATATATATATATATGGATATATATATTTATGGATATATATATATAGGGATATATGTATAGGGATATATTTATATTTATGGATATATATATAGGGTATATATAGGGATATATATATGAATATATATATATGGATATATATATGGATGTATATATATATGGATATATATATGGATGTATATATATATGGATATATATATGTATGGATATATATATATGGATATATATATATGTATGGATATATATATGGATATATATATATGTATGGATATATATATGGATATTAATATATATATATGGAAATATATATATATGGATATTAATATATATATATGGAAATATATATATATGGATATTAATATATATATATGGAAATATATATATATGGATATAAATATATATATGGACATATATATATGGATATAAATATATATATGGATATAAATATATATAT
>NW_027633147.1:229447-241947 GCF_053919585.1 Euprymna scolopes
ACAAAAACTTAGCCATAACAAAAAAGATTTATTGTTCAGATTGTTTTTGAGATTGATTTCTAAAAAGATATTTTATAAATAAAATCGACTTTAAAATTAAAGACTTAAATTACAATAATTGAATTTAAACATTCTTATTTCAATATTTGGCACATAACACCTGCAAAAATGATCACAATGTCAGGATTTCATTTTATTTCAGAATCGATGGCAAATTGTGTAGATTGATATCTCATTATATTAAATACTAATATTTAACATTAGTTTATCATTTAAGCCGATAAAAAGCCCTTTTTTTTTTTCGAGTCATAAAAGGATTTGGAGTTTCCTAATCAACCTTTCGGGTGCAGTTGCACGCTCTCAAAATAACTAAAGTGTTGGATTTAAAAAAATTGGTTCATTAAAACTAAACCTGTTTAGTTTTAATAAAAAAAAAAAATTAAAAAAAATCGCTTTGGTAATTAGATATGTCGTATGGTTATCCCTAATCGCTGAATAAAACCGCTAACGAGTTGAATGATTACGACATAAAATTAAACTCGGGTTCCTGAAACGGAAACTTCGTTTGTTTTTGTTTTTTTCTTATCAATATATTTACATTGTTATTTTGTTTTCATTTTCAATCATTCGAACAGTTTTCTTTTTCAAGTAATCCAAGTTACAAAATTCCCACTGTTTACTATGCTAAAATCACAATGACTAATGTATACCTATTAACCCTTATCCTTGAGTGACACCCATGTAAAAAAAAAAAATCACTCGAACAGTTTTCTTTTTATAATGTACAGTTTTAAAAGTTTAAAAACTATATAGTTTTTACTTCAGGAAAATTAATGGGTCAGTTTTTACGATGTGCCCTGTTAAAATACTGTTAAAAACTCGCTCAATATATGTTACCGTGACATAGGTTGACATATATTCGGCGGGTTTTTAATAGTATTTTGTATAGTTTTTATTTATAACACCTTTTCCGAAACTTACGGTGTTAAAGAGGGTGTGAGACGCCATCTTGAATTTTCCAACACATCGGTAAACACTGTATGTTTTTCGAGCTGAATAAATATATTACATTGAATAAAAACACAAAAAATATATCCACTTAGGTAGAAAAGTAACTTATCTTGCCTTTGATAACATTTATTTATATATTTGTTTTTGACTATTTTTTCGAATCTATGTGTACAGTAATACAAACCCACGATATGAATACTCACGTTGTTATATATATATATATATATATATATATATATATATATATATATATATATAAATGAGATTATAGCAGTTAAAAAACATTTTTAAAACACACACACACCTTTTTCAAAGTGATCAGAAATCGTATAAAAGTAAAAAGGGTAAATTTTTACTTACTTTCCAACTTAATCACCTTTAACGTGACTTTTACAGTTTTTTTTAAATGGAATTCATTTACCGATACAAAAGAAATGATAAGTAAATAAATCCATAAATAAATATTATAAATGGTTTATTTTAATACTTGCCAGGATGCGGAGGAAAATGAATGAAGGGGGAGGGGAATAAAATAAAAACATTTTGGAAACAGAGTAAGTTTGAAAGAATTGCTTTGCACAGAAAGAAATTAATGAAAAAATAAAATTAAATTTCTTTTCTTTCTTGATTTTTTTTTAGTTTTTTATGAAAAAGGAAGTCAAAATTAAGACTATAAAAAACAATTTTTATCAGGAGCGAACCTCAGTCGTCAGGTCTGTAAAAAAGACGTGGAATAATAAATGTTTTCTAATACAAATTGTTTTTACTTATGTGTCCATTTGTCTCTTTGAAGTTCGTTTGTTTAATATATCGGTTTGCAATATAATTTTGTCATTCTGTCAGACTCAAATTTTAAATCTATATATCTATAAAAGTGAAAGTGTGTGTGTGTGTGTGTGTGTGTGTGTGTGTGTGTGTGTGTGTGTGTCTGTGTACATTTCCCTACGAAATAACTCTGTCAATTTTTAGTCTACAGACTCGAAATTTGATATACAGGGTACTGAGATTTGGAAAAATCTATGTGATCGGTTTTTAGCCAGAAATTTGGCGATTAAGGGGTCAAAGTTCAACGATTTGAGCTTTGAGAACTCTACCAAACTTTTTTGGGTCTACACACTTGAAATTTTAGATATAGCTTCCGTGGACATGGATCTAACTTAATAACTTGATTTGAGCCCACAACAATAAATTTTCAGGGGTCATAATAGGGGTCAAAGTTTAAAAAATTACCCCCTTTTTTTTGCTCAGCATACACCTCCAAACACCCGGGCAACGCCGGGCACCCATGCTAGTGTATATATATATATGTATATATATATATGTATATATATATGTGTATATATATGTGTATATATATATGTGTATATATATATGTACATATATATGTGTATATATATATATGTACATATATATGTGTATATATATGTGTATATATATATGTGTATATATATATGTGTATATATATGTACATATATATGTGTATATATATATGTGTACATATATATGTGTATATATATATATGTACATATATATGTGTGTATATATATATGTGTGTATATATATATATGTGTATATATATATGTGTATATATATATGTATGTATATATGTATATGTATATATATATATGTATATATATGTATGTATATATATATATATATTTATATATATATATATATGTATTGATTAAAAGTTTTAATGTGACACTACTGGGTGGAGGGTTTAGTGTTAATCTAATACACTGATTTTAAAATAATTTCTTATTGCGGGGGCTCGCCAGTGGGGTTTAGGGGTGGTGGATATATAGTTCTTAATTTAGGTTTTAAGTCTTTAGACCTGTAAAGTGGTTTTTAGTTATTGGGCCTGGATTTTATATTGTTTAGGTTATATTCTCGTTGCATCGTGCACTAATTGGTTATTTGGTTGCAGTTTAACAGGTAGTATTAAGCGTACATGTTTACGGTGGTAGGGTTTTTAAATAAAGTTATTTTTGGGTGTATGATTAAGGCTGATATATTGTTAATTAGGCAATGCCAAGATGCAGGCTATTCAAGTTTGGAAATTTATTTAAAATTATGTAAACATTGTGTGTTCAGAGGGTGTGCTTATATTGTATATTAAAGGGTTGAAGTTTTTTATGGCGATTTTTTCAGATTGTGGTTATATGTGGTTAAAAAAAATTTAGTTTTGGGTTTTGTTCAATAGTTCTATACTAGGGGAAACGGTTAGTGATGGATATTGTTGCATTGTATGGATGGCGAGGAAGCGCAATAAGCTAGTTCCTGTCTGGTGGTGCATTTTCAGTGCGGTTAATTGCATTTACGTATTTGAACTTTCTCTTGTGCCTGCAACTGCAAATTATCTCGTTTTGAATTGAGGATGTTTAATTTTTTAGGCGCCGTTATAATCTCGGTCGCTTCTGCATTACATAGGATGTAGTATTTAGATCATGGGCTGTATGACTTGGATTTTCTTAGTATTTTCCATTTTAATGTAAAGTTTATTTTGTTTTGTTTCGGGTTTCTAACTAGGTTAGATAGGGTAATTTTTGTTTTAGAGTTCTCTTTTGAGAATGATTGTAAATGGTTTGCAATTCTGGCCTTTATCGGGAAGGAGGATAATCCTATGTAGGTATGTATTATAGGGCTTATGCATGGTGTATCTAGAGGTTCTTCATTTATCTGGTGGTGGCCTGAGTTTCTATGTTCAGGTTTTGTGGAGCTTATATCTATCTGCTCTGTGGTCAGTTGTTCAGATTGTGTACTATTGCTTATTGGGTTAAGTGGATTCTCTCCGGTGTAACTCGTACTATAGGTTTTGGCTGTCAGGTTATTAGTTGTCATATTAGGCGGGAGTTCTGTTAGTGTACATGAATATATGACGTCTGAGTGTACACAGTCATTCTCCAGTGGGCAGATAGATGGGTCGTTACAATTGCAGTTTTGTTGGGCTAGACTAGGGTTGCTGTTAATTATTTTCTGCGCTGATTCTATTTTCTTACTATTATTGCTTATAATAGTTTGTGCTACATTAGGCATAGTTGAGAAGGATAGTTTTATAGAATTTTTATTTAGGATCGTGCATATGTGAGGATACTTGAAAGAATCTTCTACTAATTTAAAGAATTCTTTTGGGATATTAGTTTGGACGTTATTATTTAGGTGGGGGGGAGATTGAACCAAATATTGGACTTTCTTCTGATCCGATTTTTGGGGGGTGTTTGTTCAACTTGTATTAGCTTTTCATTGTTAGGAGAATTCGGCATATGATACTTATAATTCGATCTTGCCTTATTATTTTGCCTAGACTTGCGTTTAATCATGTTGTGGGTCACTATGCCTAAGGGGCTGGATATTTTTTTAGCATTATTCGTATCATATTTAATTGCATCTTTGTATCCAGAGTTTGCTAGTGCGTTGTTATAAAAGGTGGAGCTGTTATTGAAAATTTTATGGTTTGCGGAGAGATTAGAGATTCTTTTCGACACCGAGGAAGGGATTGCCTTAATGACGGATCTGGGGTGATTGAAAAATTTATGGAAATAGTGTAGCGACAAATTTGGTTTATGGTAGTGGTAGTATGTTTCTTCCTTTAGGTTTAATGTTACGTCTAAGAAGTTTGAGATGCTTTTTTCCTTTTCTACTGTTATACTAAGGCCGAAACTTTTAAAAAATTCTCTTAGTTTGATTATGGTCATATTGTACATTCTGGGCCTAGCCTCAGTTACTAATAGAGCGTTGTCCTTATACAGGCGTCCTTGTCGGTCGCTGTTGCTGAATCTGTGTTTAAGCTCATTTAATGGGTAGGTTCCTACCAAATCCGTTACTTGTGCAGAGTCTGCCGCGCCAATCACTATGTGGAATTGATCAGGGGTGTCTTTTCTAGTCCACAATTTATTATCAAATTGTATTAAAATTTTTCATGCTAGTTAAAGTTTAATATTAACAGTACTTACATTATTATTATTGGTAACGGTTGTGGTGATGTTTGGAAGTGGTGGTAGAAGCATTATATTTATTATTACTGTACAGTTTTTACGCTATTACTATCGTTATTATTATTATTAGTGTTTTTATCATCATTATTATAATTATAAACTTCATCATAATTGATATCATTTCTCCCGTCATTGCTACCATAATTGCTACTACTATCTCCATCTTCACTGTCATTAACAGTAATTTGGAATTTAATTTTATCACAACTACTGGTAACACTATATTTAATGTTTAATTTTAATGTTTACTTTTAATTTTGCCTTTATTTTTATTTTATTTATTTTATTTTTCTTAATATTAAATTTTTTTTTCAAATTTAATTTTACATCTAATTTATGTCCAACTATATTGTTACTATTATTATAATTGTGATTACTATTATCTTCCGTACTATTATAATTACCCTACTATTATATGGTATATTTTTACCATTCTCATTAGTAGCTCTGATTCCCTTACTCCCCCATTTTAACATCAATATGTATACTTATCCTTTTACATCAAATTATACGCACTCATAGTCATTGCCACCCTAATCTTCAACCGCCCCCTTATGATCATACTCCATATATAATAATAGTAGCAACTTATAAATATATTGCCGCATATTACCTTTAAGTTTTACAAGTGTACATGACTCCCCCCTCGCACCAACTTGATGAAAAATTACCCGCTCCATAGAAAATAGACACCCCATAAACCGTTATAATAAATTATCATAGAACAGCAATACACCTCCCCTCTATTCAATCATAACAAATATACCCCTTAATCTCAATACTATGTTAAAAACAATTTACATGCTTATATACAATACTATATATAATAAGCTTTTCCTTATTTATTTAGAATTCATTAAAGATTCCACCAAAACTCTATAATTCCTCTTAATCTTTTTACTCTCTAACAAACATCTCTCTAGATGCCACATCTTCCCTATGCTATCTAGCGCCTTCTCTACGGTTCTGATGAGAAGCGTAAGGCTTCGAAATGCACTGGCATAAAGAATCCCTCCTATCAACCCAATTTTGCCTGAATTCCATTATTCAATAAATGATCCATTCTATATCCACCTATATATAGATTTGTGTATTCATTTCATTATCTAGTTGTCCTATATGGATAGATATATATATATATATGTATATATATATATATATATATATATACATATAAATATACATATATATATATACATATATATATATACATATTTATAAATATATATATATATTTATATATATATATATTTATATATACATATTTATATATGCATATATATATACACATATTTATATATATACATACAGATTTATATATATATATACATACAGATTTATATATAAATATACATATTTATATATATATATATACATATTTATATATATATATACATATTTATATATATATACATATTTATATATATATACACATTTATATATATATGTATACATATTTATATATATATATACATATTAATATATATATACACATATTAATATATATACACATTTATATATATACATATTTATATATATATACATATTTATATATATATACATATATATATATACATATTTATATATATACATATTTATATATATATACATATTTATATATATATACATATTTATATATGTATACATATTTATATATATATACATATTTATATATATATACATATTTATATATATACATATTTATATATATATACATATTTATATATATATACACGTATTTATATATATATATATACATATTTATATATATATATACATATTTATATATATATATACATATTTATATATATATACATATTTAATATATATATACATATTTATATATATATATACATATTTATATATATACATATTTATATATATATACATATTTATATATATATATATACATATTTATATATATACATACATATTTATATATATATATACATATTAATATATATACATATTTATATATATATACATATATTTATATATATATACATATTTATATATATATATACATATTTATATATATATATACATATTTATATATATATATACATATTTATATATATATATACATATTTATATATATATACATATTTATATATATATATATATATTTATATATATATATATATACATATTTATATGTATATATATATATTCATATATATATATATATATATATATATTTATATATATATATATATATATATTTATATATATATATATATATTTATATATATATATATACATATTTATATATATACATATTTATATGTATATACAGTTGTGCCCGATATTATTCATACCCCCCTTGAAAATTGAGTTTATTAGGTGTAACTTTTGTAAGAATTTATTGTTTACGTCCATATTGATACATATTCTTAATAAACCTCTTCTGATCATTTTCGTCATTTTAAAATCTCGGGATACTTGTAATAAAAGAAATATACAGCTATTTATAAAATCTGCAATGTTCAAAAATAATCATACCCCCTTATTTTTTCAGTATTAATCGAGTTTCTGACTGTTTGTTTTCTGTTTAATTCTTATTTTGAATGCTTTTATACAACCTTTGATTAATTTCATTTCGTTTTTTGCATTTTTCAGAAATTAAAATGATATCAACTGAAAACCAATAAAAGAATAAAAATTATTAGAATGGGGAAGAAAAAAGAGCTTAGTAATGATCTTAGGACTAAAATTGTGAATTCACATAAGGATGGTTTAGGTTACAAGTCAATTTTCAAGAAATTTGAGGTCCCTACGGCAACAGTACAGAGCATCATCAAAAAATTCCAGAGCCACCACACAACAAACAACTTGATTGGTAGAGGAAGAAAAAGGAAACTGTCTGCTAGAGCCACCAGGAATATTGTAAGAAGTGTTAATGCAAATCCAACCACCACTAATAAGGACATTTTAGAAAATCTGGAGTCTTCTGGCATAAAAATATCAAGGCAAACATTGCAAAGGACTCTGCATGAAAATGGTCTGAAAGGAAGAAGACCAAGAAGGACTCCATTGCACACCGGAAAACACCTTGCAGCACGTCTAAAGTTTGCTAGGACCCATGTGAATTCTCCAGAGTCCGTTTTCTCAAGTATTTTGTGGACTGACGAAACAAAAATTGAATTGTTTGGCCATATGGATGCTTCTTACGTTTGGAGGAAGAAAGGAGAAGCTTACAACCCAAAGAACACCATACCCACGGTGAAACATGGTGGTGGTAGCCTAATGTTTTGGGGCTTCTTTTCGGCTAGTGGTCCAGGTAGTTTGGTCAAGATAGATGGAACCATGAAGAAGGAGCAATATTTGGAGATACTCAAGAAAAACATTAGACAGGATGCGGAGAAGCTCCATTTAGGACCAAACTGGGTCCTTCAACAGGATAATGATCCAAAACATACTGCCAAAATAGTCAAGAAATGGTTTGAGGATAATCAAATTAATGTTTTGAAATGGCCTAGCCAGAGTCCCGACCTGAACCCTATCGAAAACCTCTGGCACATATTGAAAACTGAGGTTAAAAAGCGGAAACCTAGAAATTTGAGGGATTTGGAGAACTACTGCATTGAAGAATGGTCAAAAATCAGTGTTGATGCTTGTAAAAACCTTGTTGATAAATATCCCAAACGGTTACAGGCAGTTATTAAGAATAAAGGGCATGCTATTGACTATTAGTAAGAGAGGTATGAATAATTTTGAACTAGTGCCATTATTGTTTTTCTTTGTATAATGTTTCAAACTTGCATAATTTATTTATTTGTTGAGTTTAAATTAAATGCTTATGCTTGATTTATTGTTTGAAATCCCTTTAATATTGTCTACCTTCTGGTTTGAGCAATATTCTTATAGAAATCTCAAAGATCCGAGGGGTATGAATAATATCGGGCACAAGTGTATATACATATTTATATATATATACATATTTATATATATATATATATACATATTTATATATATACATATTTATATGTATATATACATATTGATATATATACATATTTATATATATACATATTTATATATATACATATTTATATGTATATATACATATTGATATATATACATATTGATATATATACATATTTATATATATACATATTTATATATATATACATATTTACATATATATATATATATACATATTTACATATATATATATATATACATATTTACATATATATATATATATACATATTTACATATATATACATATTTACATATATATACATATTTACATATATATATATTTGTATTTATATATATATATCTATATATCTATATATTTATATATATTTATATATATTTATATATATTTATATATATTTATATATATATATTTATACATATTTATATATATTTATATATATATACTTATATATATATATATTTATATATATATATATATTTATAGATATTTATATATATATACATATATATATATATTTATAGATATTTATATATATATTACATATATATATATTTATACATATATATACATATATATGTATACATATATATATTTATACATATATATACATATATATATAAGGTAAAATTAAAAGCCAAGAACAATGCGAGATTTTTTTTTATTATATAGAGTAAAATTAAATGCAAACAAAAGAAATAAATTCTTTTTTTTGTTGTTTGTTTTTCTTTTTCACACAAATTTGTTACTATAAACAACAGTAATTTTTTTTTTCTGTTGTATTCAATGGTGATATAAATCTCAATATATTTCAGACTTATTAGTCCATTTTCAAGAGAAGACAGCTATACTATTCTACAAACCACCCCCATATCGAATGACTTATGCTCATTTGCATATCACATTATATTAAATCTCTTTAACTAATTACCTTGACCTTATTACATATTGGAAATATTCTAATCATTTCAACTGTACTATGTACAAAATCTATTTAACATTTAATCTATCTATCTATATATCACATTATATTAAATCTATTTAACTAATTACCTCGACCTATATATCTATAAAAACAGAAATGTGTGTGCCACAGACGATTTCTGATTGGTTAATCCAATAATCACATCTCCTAAAAAACAATCGTTTCTACGCTCTTACCTTTACCATAAAATATTATGGCTTTATTTATTGTCCATCTTGGAAGGGTTTAATTGTTTAATAACTTGTTATTTACAAATTAAAAAAATACGAAACTATTATACGAAACTAAACTACACGAAACGCGCACACACGCACACACACACACGTTCACTACCGTCACGTTGTTATGGCAACCAAACCCGCTGACTTACATAAACAGTAAACACACACAGTAAATGTGATTTTCTTCATTTTCTCATTTTACTCGTGGTCTTAAATTCATTTCGGTTTGTATTACTGTACACATAGATTCGAATAAGTTGCCAAAAAACAAATATATAACAAATAAATGTTATCAAAGGCAAGATAAATTACTTTTCTACCAAACTGGATATATTTTTCGTGTTTTTATTCAATTTAACATGTTTATTCAGCTCGAAAAGCATACAGTGTTTACCGATGTATTGGAAAATTCAAGATGGCGGCCGATTCTCTCTTTAACACGGTAAGTTTGGAAAAAGGTGTAATAAATAAAAAACCGGTTAAAATACTGTTAAAAACTCGCTCAATATATGTTACCGTGACATAGGTTGACATATATTCGGCGGGTTTTTAATAGTATATTGTATAGTTTTTTATTTATAACACCTTTTCCCAAACTTACGGTGTTAAAGAATGTGTGAGACGCCATCTTGAATTTTCCAACACATCGGTAAACACTGTATTCTTTTCGAGCTGAATAAACATGTTAAATTGAATAAAAACACGAAAAATATATCCAGTTTTTATCGGTTTTTTACCTTCTCTGCAGAAGTACAAAAAAAAAAAAAACGGAAGGTACTTTTACAGAATGTTAAACTAACCCTAACCGATGTTTTATGTTTAGTTTAGGAAAAGTCAGAAGAAACAAAAGTCATTATTGCATGAAATATACGTATTTAGTTGAAGTATTGTTTATGTCAATTCTTTCGAAGAAATTTAGCAAGAATACCTGTAAACCAGGAAATCGGTAAAATGTCATCATGGATGAATACTTGTCTATTATAATTTCTACCCTTGACAAAAACTTAGCCATAACAAAAGAGATTTATTGTTCAGATTGTTTTTGAGATTGATTTCTAAAAAGATATTTTATAAATAAAATCGACTTTAAAATTAAAGACTTAAATTACAATAATTGAATTTAAACATTCTTATTTCAATATTTGGCACATAACACCTGCAAAAATGATCACAATGTCAGGATTTCATTTTATTTCAGAATCGATGGCAAATTGTGTAGATTGATATCTCATTATATTAAATACTAATATTTAACATTAGTTTATCATTTAAGCCGATAAAAAGCCCTTTTTTTTTTCGAGTCATAAAAGGATTTGGAGTTTCCTAATCAACCTTTCGGGTGCAGTTGCACGCTCTCAAAATAACTAAAGTGTTGGCTTTAAAAAAATTGGTTCATTAAAACTAACAGGTTTAGTTTTAATAAAAAAAGAAAATTAAAAAAAAATCACTTTGGTAATTAGATATGTCGTATGGTTATCCCTAATCGCTGAATAAAACCGCTAACGAGTTGAATGATTACGACATAAAATTAAACTCGGGTTCCTGAAACGGAAACTTCGTTTGTTTTTGTTTTTTTCTTATCAATATATTTACATTGTTATTTTGCTTTCATTTTCAATCATTCGAACAGTTTTCTTTTTCAAGTAATCCAAGTTACAAAATTCCCACTGTTTACTATGCTAAAATCACAATGACTAATGTATACCTATTAACCCTTATCCTTGAGTGGCCTCTGGGCCTTGATAAGTGGTGACACCCATGTAAAAAAAAAATCACTCGAACAGTTTTCTTTTTATAATGTACAGTTTGAAAAGTTTAAAAACTATATAGTTTTTACTTCAGGAAAATTAATGGGTCAGTTTTTACGATGTGCCCTGTTAAAATACTGTTAAAAACTCGCTCAATATATGTTACCGTGACATAGGTTGACATATATTCGGCGGGTTTTTAATAGTATTTTGTATAGTTTTTTATTTATAACACCTTTTCCCAAACTTACGGTGTTAAAGAGGGTGTGAGACGCCATCTTGAATTTTCCAACACATCGGTAAACACTGTATGTTTTTCGAGCTGAATAAATATATTAAATTGAATAAAAACACAAAAAATATATCCACTTAGGTAGAAAAGTAACTTATCTTGCCTTTGATAACATTTATTTATATATTTGTTTTTGACTATTTTTTCGAATCTATGTGTACAGTAATACAAACCCACGATATGAATACTCACGTTGTTATATATATATATATATATATATATATATATATAAATGAGATTATAGCAGTTAAAAAACATTTTTAAAACACACACACACCTTTTTCAAAGTGATCAGAAATCGTATA
>NW_027633147.1:254447-264447 GCF_053919585.1 Euprymna scolopes
GATATATACATGTACATATATATAGGGATATATACATATATATATGGATATATATATGTATATATTTATATAATATATTTATATAATATATATATATATTTATATAATATATATATATATATTTATATAATATATATATATATATATTTATATAATAAGTATATATATATATTTATATAATATATATATATATTTATATAATATATATATATATATATTTATATAATATATATATATATATTTATATAATATATATATATTTATACAATATATATATATTTATATAATATATATATATTTCTATAATATATATATATTTATACAATATATATATATTTATAAAATATATATATATATATATTTATACAATATATATATATTTATATAATACATATATATATATATATATTTATATAATATATATATATATTTATATAATATATATATATATATTTATATAATATATATATATATTTATATAATATATATATATATATATTTATATAATATATATATATATATATTTATATAATATATATATATATATAATATATATATATATATTTATATAATATATATATATATATATATAATATATATATATATATTTATATAATATATATATATTTATATAATATATATATATATTTATATAATATATATATATTTATATAATACATATATATACATATATACATTTATATAATACATATATATACATATATATACTTATATAATATATATATATATTTATATAAAATATATATATATTTATATAATACATATATATATATATATTTATATAATACATATATATATATTTATTTATATAATATATATATATATATTAATATATTACATATAAATATATATTTATATAATACATATAAATATATATTTATATAATACATATATATATATATATATTTATATAATACATATGTATATATATTTATATAAAACATATATATATATATTTATATATATATTTATGTATGTATATTTATATATATATATTTATGTATGTATATTTATATATATTTATGTATGTATATTTATATATATATATTTATGTATGTATATTTATATATATATATTTATGTATGTATATTTATATATATTTATGTATGTATATTTATATATATATATTTATATATATATATTTATATATATATATTTATATATATGTATATATATATATTTATGTATATTTATATATACATATTTATAAATGTATATATATATTTATATATATATATATATATATTTATATATATATATTTATATATACATATTTATATATGCATATATATATTTATATGTATACATATATATATATATAATTATATATGTACATATATATACAGATATCGATATATATATATTAATATATATATATTTATATATATATATTTGTATATATACATATTTATATCTATATATATAGATATAGATATAGAGAAAGAGGGAGAGATATGGATATATATATATATATATATGGATGTACATATATATGTATATGTATGTATATATATAGATATATATATATATGGATATATATATGAAGATGGATATATGTATGTATATATATGTGTATATATATGTTATATACATATATATTTATATATATATACGTATATATATATGGATATATATGCACATATATATATATGTATATATATGGATATATACATATATATATGTATATATATATGGATATATACATATATATATGGATATATACATATATATATGTGTATATATATGGATATATACATATATATATGTATATATATATCGATATGTGTATATATATATATGTATATACACATATACATATGTATATATATATATGGATATATGCATATATATATTGATTTATACATATATATATATTGGGATCTATATAAATATGTACATATATATAGGGATATATACATATATATAGTGATATGTAAATATTTAGAGATATATACATATATATATAATGATATATATATATATGTATATATATGGATATATACATATATATATATGGATATATATATGTATATGGATATATACATATATTTATATGGATATATATATGTATATATATAGGGATATATACATATATATATGCATATATATATCTATATATATATGGATATATACATATATATATATGGATATATATGTATATATGGATATATATATACATGTATATATGGATATATATGTATATATATATGTATTGTTATATACATATATATATGGATATATATATGTATATATGGAGATATATATATATATATATATATATATATATATATATATATATGGATATATACATATATATATGGAGATATATATATATGAATATATATATGGATATATCTATGTATATATGGATGTATATACCTATGTATATATGGATATATATATGTATGTATCTATGGATATATATGTATATATATATATGGATATGTACATATATATATATATATGTATATATTGATATATATATATGGATATATATATGTATATATTGATATATATATATGGATATATATAGACTAATATATATGGGTATATATATATATATATTTATCTATATATATATATGGATACATATAGACTTATATATATGGGTATATATATATATATATATATATATATATATATATATATATATGGATATATTTTTATATTTTTTGATATATATGTATATATATGGATATATATATGGATATATTTTTATATTTATTTATATATATGTATATATACGGATATATTTATAAATTTATTGATATATATATACATATATATATATGGATATATATATATATGGATATAGATGCATGTATGTGGATATATATATGGATATATATACATGTATATGGATAGATACAGATATACACTATATCGATATATATACATGTATATGGATATATATATAGGGAGATATATATATATATATATATATATATATATGGATATATATATATTACGGATACATATATTTATATATATATATATATGGATATATATGTATATTACGGATACATATATTTATATATATATATGAATATATATATATTGATATATATATATATGTATATATATATATGGATATATTGATATATATATATGGATATAGTTATATATGGATATATTGATATATATATATATGGATATATATAGATATGGATATAAATATAGATATATATGGATATATATATGTGGATGTATATATATATATGATTGTTAAAATTTTAAATTATCAAGCACATAACTTTATATTGATATATATATATATATATATATATAAATGGATATATATATATATCCACATATATATATATGGATATATATATGGATGTATATATATATGGATATATATATATGGATATATATATCCACATATATATATGGATATATATATATATATGGATATATATATATATATGGATATATATATATGGATATATATATATGGATATATATATATATGGATATATATATATCGATGTATATATATATATGGATATATATATGGATATATATATATATGGATATATATATATGACTTTATATATATGGATATATATTTATATGGATATATATATATGGATATATATATGGATATATATAAATATATATAGATATATATATATATATATTGATATATATATGTGTATATATATATATAGTGATATGGATATATATATATCCATATATATATATGTATATATATATATCCATAAATCTATATAGATATCCATAAATATATATATATATCCATAAATATACATATATATATATGCATAAATATATATATATATATATATGTATATGCATAAATATATATATATATGTATATCCATAAATATATATATATATATATATATATATGTGTGTATATCCATAAATATATATATATATATGTATATCCATAAATATATATATATATATATCAATAAATATATATATATATATGTATATCCATTAATATATATATATGTATGTATATCCATAAATTTATATATATTTATGTATATCCATAAATATATATCTATATATATGTATATCCAAAATTATATATATGTTTATCCATAAATATATATATATATATCCATAAATATATATATATATATATATTTGTATCCATAAATATATATATATCTGTTTATCCATAAATATATATATATGTTTATCCATAAATATATATATATGTTTATCCATAAATATATATATATGTTTATCAACAAATATATATATATGTTTATCCATAAATATATATATATGTATATCCATAACTATATATACATATGTTTATACATAAATATATATATATATATGTATATCCATAAATATATATATATGTATATCCATAAATATATATATGTATATCCATAAATATATATATGTATATCCATAAATATATATATATCCATAAATATATATATATATGTATATCTATATATATATATATATATATATATGTATATCTATAAATATATATATGTACATCCATAAATATATATATATGTATATCCATAAATATATATATATGTATATCCATAAATATAAATATATATGTATATCCATAAATATATATATATATGTATATCCATAAATATATATATATGTATATCCATAAATATATATATATATGTATATCCATAAATATATATGTATATTTGTATATCCATAAATATATATATATATATATGTATATCTATAAATATATACATATGTATATCCATAAATATATATATATGTATATTCATAAATATATATATATATGTATATCCATAAATATATATGTGTATGTATATATGTATATCCATATATCTATATATATATATGTATATCCATAAATATATATATGTATATCCATAAATATATATATTTATGTATATACATATATATATGTATATACATACATATATATATATATGTATATCCATTAATATATATATATATATGGATATATATATATGGAGATATATATATATATGGAGATATATATATATGGATATATATATATATGGATATATATATGGATATATATATATATGGACATATACTTATATGGACATATATATATGTATATATATATGTATATCTATAGTGATATATATATGTACATATATATATGTATATATATAGTGATATATATATATGTATATATGTATGTATATATATAGTGATATATATATATATGTATATATGTATATATATATATAGTGATATATATATATGTATATATGTATATATATAGTGATATATATATATGTATATATATATATGTATATATATATAGTGATATATATATATATATATATATATATATATATATGTATATATATATATTGATATATATATGTATATATATATATATCTGTATATATGTATTGTGATATATATATATGTATATATATATTTATGGATATATATACAGTGATGATCATATTTATTGGCACGGTAAAATAAAAGTTTAATTTTGTCTAATAAGTTCTAAAAAAGGGATTAAATGAAAGAAAATAACAAAGTATATTATGTATTTTAACTGGCCTTTCCGATGCAGCAATCGGATTTTAGAAAAAATAAATAACAAAGGAACAACAAACATAATTGCAAAAAACCCTTGTTCAAAATTATTGGCACGATTTATTTAATAATCAATTGTATAGCCTTTGACCTTGATTACCTTCCTCAGTTGCGTTTCATAGTTTACAACCAAGTTGTTGCACTCTTCAGTAGTAATTTTAGCCCACTCTTCCTGACAATAATCCTCCAATTGAATAAGATTCTTAGGCTTCCTTTGCATTACCCTCAATTTTAATGTTCTCCATAAATTTTCAATTGGATTAAGGTCTGGGCTTTGTGATGGCCACTCCAAAACATTAATATGATTGTCCTCAAGCCATTTCTTAGTCAGTTTAGCCGAATGCTTTGGGTCATTATCTTGCATGAACCACCAACGACGACCAAGTGAGAGCTCTTTAGCAGAGTCTTTCAGGTTTTCATCCAATATTTTAACATAATCTTCCTTTTTTATGCTACCTGTGATCTTAACAAGTCGCCCTGGTCCAGAGGCAGCAAAGGATCCCCAAAACATCAAACTGCCTCCACCGTGCTTCACTGTGGGTATGGTGTTCTTAGGCAGGAAAGCTTCGCCAGATTTTCTGTAAATATAAGACACTTTATTATGGCCAAATAACTCTATTTTCGTTTCGTCAGTCCATAGAACACGTTTCCAGAATGCAACATCTTTATCAATATGACGTTTTGCAAAGGCTAGCCTTGCTTTCAGGTGCATAGGCTTCAATAAGGGAGTCTTTCTCGGACAACATGCTTTTAAACCAGCTCTCTTCAAAACTCTACCAACTGTATGTCGAGATACATTCACTCCAGAGGTGCTCTGTTCATCAACAATCTCCCCAACAGAGATCCTTGGGTTTTGTTTTACTTGTCGAACAATTTTCCGTTTATCTCTTGGGGAAAGAATCCTTTTTCTCCCTCTACCCTCTAAACTCATAACGTGGCCTTGCGATTTGAACTTGTTTATTATGGCTCTAACAGTGGATTTGGGAAGGTTTAGCTTCTTTGAAATCTTATCATAGCCCTCCCCATTGGTATGGCATGCTACAACAAGCTTCCTGACGTCTTCGCTGTGTTCCTTAGTTTTAACCATGGCGATTGAAAATTATAATTTAGTCACTTATAATAGTTTAAATAAATCGCTATCTAAAAATTATCTGAAAAAATTTATTCACTGAATTAGCGTTAAACAAGCATAATATGGCTATAAAAAAGTTCAGAAAGCACGTAAACCGGAAATTGATTGATGTTATACTGATACTAAAAGAAAAACAAAGCCGTGCCAATAATTTTGAACAAGGGTTTTTTGCAATTATGTTTGTTGTTCCTTTGTTATTTATTTTTTCTAAAATCCGATTGCTGCATCGGAAAGGCCAGTTAAAAATACATAATATACTTTGTTATTTTCTTTAATTTAATCCCTTTTTTAGAATTTATTAGACAAAATTTAACTTTTATTTTACCGTGCCAATAAATATGATCATCACTGTATATATGTATATATATATATATATATATATATATATATATATATATATATATATATATATATTTATGGATATACACATATATATATTTATTGATATACGTATATAGATATATATATATATATATTTATGGATATACATATATATATATATATATTTATGGATATACATATATATATATTTATGGATATACATATATATATATATATTTGTGGATATTTATAAATATATATATATATATATATTTGTGGATATTTATAAATATATATATATATTTGTGGATATTTATAAATATATATATATATATATATATATATTTGTGGATATTTATAAATATATATATATATATTTATGGATATATATATATATATATATATATATATATATATATATATACATGGATATATATATATTTATGGAGATATATATGTATATATATATATTTATGGATATATATATATATATATTTATGGAGATATATATGTATATATATATATATATTTATGCATATATATATATATATATATTTATGGATATGCATATATATATATATATATATATGGATATATATATATATGGATATATATATTGATATATATATATATATATGGATATATATATATATGGATATATATATATTGATATATATATATATATATATATATATATATATGAATGGTTATATATATATATATATATATATATATCCATATATATATATATATATATATATATATATCCATATATATATATACTTATAGGAAACGATTCGGATACTTATAAAGTAAGTAATAGTAATTTAGATAGTATTATTTTGAATAATAGTATTATTAATGAAAAAGTAGGATTAAAGTTAGAAGATAAACACAAAAATCTTCCATGTATGTATTGGATACCTAAAATGCATAAAAATCCAGTTGGGGCTAGATTTATTGTAGGTTCAAAGACGTGCATCACTAAACCTCTAAGTAAAGCTATATCTAAAATATTTTAATTAATTATAAATCAAATAAATAATTTTCACCTGAAAAGTAAATTCTATAGTAATATAAATCTATTTTGGGTAGTAAATAATTCCAAACCAGTGAAAGAAAAATTAGATAAAATAAATTCCAGAATAAAAGCAAAATCTATAGCTACTTATGATTTTAGTACGCTATATACTAAAATTCCGCACGAAAAACTTATAAAAGAATTAAATGATACTGTAGATTTGGCTTTTCAAGGTGGAAAAGGTAAATATATAGACTTTTCAAACTCTAATGCTTTCTGGTGTAAAAATAAAAATAGCAAAACTAGTATTTCTAAAGGTATTTTAAAAATGCTTGTAAGCCATCTTATTAAAGAATGCTATTTTCAAATAGGAAATAAAATATTACTCCAAACGATAGGTATCCCAATGGGATTGGATCCGGCACCATTTTGGGCAAATTTGTATTTACATAGACTCGAGTATATATATATGTCATCATTATTAAAAACAGATATATCTAAAACATATAACTTTCATGGGTGTAGGAGATTTATAGATGACCTTATATGCATAAACGATAATGATGAATTCGAAACAAATAAACATCTTATATATCCAAACGAACTAAAATTAAATTGTGAACATAGAGGACAACAGGCTACATTTCTGGATTTAGATATAAAAATTGAGGATGGAATTTTTCTTTATAAAATATTTGATAAAAGAAACGCTTTCCCCTTTAAAATAGTACGTATGCCCCATAAGGATAGCACCTGCCCCGTTTTTGTGTTTTATGGAACCATTATGTCAGAGTTTTTGAGAATAGCTCGCGTTACTCTAAAATTAACAGATTTTATACCACCAGTTTCTAGCTTAGTAATAAGGATGATAAAACAAGGTGGAGATAAAAATCAAATATTTAAACAGTTAAACAAAGCATTTGTTCGTTATCCTGATGCTTTTGAATCGTTTAAGATAAACCAGATTATATTGATAAAGGAAATCCAAAACTATATTAGCAATGTATAAATGTATTTATAATTACATATAATAAATTTATATAGTTAATAAAAAAAAAAAAAAAAAAAAAAAAAAAAAATGTATATATGTAAAAATAAAATATTTTTAACCTTTATATATCTAATTTTAAATAAATAAGAATGTAAATATACAAACTACTAACTATAGTGGGGGTGATAAGTAGTTAAATGGATTAATCCAAATCTTATAAATACAAGAATGATAAATTAAAAAATTAAAAAATGTATCCATTTTAAATGTGGAAATTGATGAATCGCACAGGTAAGAAATTCATTTTTATACTATGAAAAGGTTAGTAATTACAATTAAGAATAGGAAATTGGGGAAAAAAAATTTTTGTAACTTGTCTTCTTCCTAAGATTAAGGGTGGTGGTGTTTGATCAACACTGCTGGGGAGCCATGATGTAATACACTGTTTTGTTTTTAAATCCCCGAAACAGTGTTTCATGGTAAACAACTGATGATCCCTTAAAAAATATAAAAATTGGTATTATAGTAAATTTGAGAGTTGATGCAGTGATTGCAGGTGATTAAATGACTTACTGACTAGATGTTTTTTTTTGATGAATGATAAAAAATAATTTTTTGTGTGGTTTCAAATGTTAAAAACTTCAAAGACTATATATATCCATGTATATATAGATATCCATTTATCAGGTTTAACTGACATAAGTCCAGTTCAAACAGACAGAAGTACAAAGAAGCTAGAAGTAACCTAAAGAAAGAAATACCGACAGTTAAGAGCGAATGTACGGAAACCACTAAAAAACGCATCGAAGCACAAAAACTCGGAACTCGTGACTTCTGGAAAATCTACAACAGTATAGTAAATAATGGGCAATCACCAATTTCCCCACTAACCAACAATCACGAGGTTCTTTGCTCAGCAACCGAGAAGGCTAACATGCTT
>NW_027633147.1:279447-284447 GCF_053919585.1 Euprymna scolopes
TAAACTCAACAAATAAATAAATTATGCAAGTTTGAAACATTATACTAAGAAAAACAATAATGGCACTAGTTCAAAATTATTCGTACCTCTCTTACTAATAGTCAATAGCATGCCCTTTATTCTTAATAACTGCCTGTAACCGTTTTGGATATTTATCAACAAGGTTTTTACAAGCATCAACACTGATTTCTGACCATTCTTCAATGCAGTAGTACTCCAAATCCCTCAAATTTCTAGGTTTCCGCTTTTTAACCTCAGTTTTCAATATGTGCCAGAGGTTTTCGATAGGGTTCAGGTCGGGACTCTGGCTAGGCAATTCCAAAACATTAATTTGATTATCCTCAAACCATTTCTTGACTATTTGGCAGTATGTTTTGGATCATAATCCTGTTGAAGGACCCAGTTTGGTCCTAAATGGAGCTTCGCCGCATCCTGTCTAATGTTTTTCTGGAGTATCTCCAAATATTGCTCCTTCTACATGGTTCCATCTATCTTGATCAAACTACCTGGACCACTAGCCGTAAAGGAACCCCCAAAACATTAGGCTACCACCACCATGTTTCACCGTGGGTATGGTGTTCTTTGGGTTGTAAGCTTCTCCTTTCTTCCTCCAAACGTAAGAAGCATCCATATGGCCAAACAATTCAATTTTTGTTTCGTCAGTCCACAAAATACTTGAGAAAACGGACTCTGGAGAATTCACATGGGCCCTAGCAAACTTTAGACGTGCTGCAAGGTGTTTTCCGGTGTGCAGTGGAGTCCTTCGTGGTCTTCTTCCTTTCAGACCATTTTCATGCAGAGTCCTTTGCAATGTTTGCCTTGATATTTTTATGCCAGAAGACTCCAGATTTTCTAAAATGTCCTTAGTAGTGGTGGTTGGATTTGCATTAACACTTCTTACAATGTTCCTGGTGGCTCTAGCAGACAGTTTCCTTTTCCTTCCTCTACAAATCAAGTTGTTTGTTGTGTGGTGGCTCTGGAATTTTTTGATGATGATCTGTACTGTTGCTGTAGGGACCTCAAATTTCTTGGAAATTGACTTGTAACCTAAACCATCCTTATGTGAATTCACAATTTTAGTCCTAAGATCATTACTAAGCTCTTTTTTCTTCCCAATTCTAATAATTTTTATTCTTTTATTGGTTTTCAGTTGATATCATTTTAATTTCTGAAAAATGCAAAAAACGAAATGAAATTAATCAAAGGTTGTATAAAAGCATTCAAAATAAGAATCAAACAAGAAACAAACAGTCAGAAACTCGATTAATACTGAAAAAATAAGGGGGTATGATTATTTTTGAACATTGCAGATTTTATAAATAGCTGTATATTTCTTTTATTACAAGTATCCCGAGATTCTAAAATGACGAAAATGATCAGAAGAGGTTTATTAAGAATATGTATCAATATGGACGTAAACAATAAATTCTTACAAAGTTACACCTAATAAACTCAATTTTCAAGGGGGGTATGAATAATATCGGGCACAAGTGTATATATATATAGATATATATATATATATATGGATATATATATATTGATATATATATATGGATATATATATATGGATATATATATATGGATATATATATATATATATATATATGGATATATATATATATGGATATATATATATGGATATATATATATATATATATATATATATATATGGATATATATATATATGGATATATATATATGTATATATATATATATATATATGGATATATATATATATATATGGATATATATATATATATATATATATATATATATATATATATATATATGTATATATGTATATATATGGATATATATATATGGATATATATATATATATATATGGATATATATATATATGGATATATATATATATGGATATATATATATATATGGATATATATATATATATGGATATATATATATATGGATATATATATGGATATGTTTATGGATATATATATATATGGCTACAAGCCACCATAATAAACTCATAGTACCGGCAGATAAAACTGGAAATTTCTACACAATGGACTATATACAATATAAAAATCTAATATATAAAGAACTTAATAAAAATTATAAAACTACTAATAAATTAGCACTAAATAAAATAAATAATGATGCAAAAAACATTTTAACTAAACTTGAAATAGATAAATACACAGAAATAACGGTACCAGGTACCCCGAGATTTACTTTAAAAGACCACAAACACAGCTTCAATATCAACCCTACTATTAGACTCATTTGCCCCTCGAAATCAGATATAGGACTGGTTAGTAAAAACATATTAGATAGAATTATCCCCAAAATTAAATCCATAATAAAATACCCACTATGGCAATCTTCAAACCAAGTAATCGACTGGTTTTCTAATATTCAAAATAAAAATAATATTAAATTTCTTTCTTTTGACATTGAATCATATTACCAATCTATATCACCTATCCTACTTAATAAATCTCTATTAATGGCACGAAAATTAACTAATATAACTCAAGACGAAACTAAACTAATACTTATAGCTAGACAGTCTTTAATAACATTTGATAATAAATATTGGACCAGGAAAAATACCCCTAACCACTTCAACATTTTAATGGGATCGACGGACTCGACTCAGGTCACTGATCTAGTTGGCCTTTTCCTTTTAAATGAAATACATTGTATACTCCATAAACAATTCAAACTTGAAGGAGGGCTATATAGAGATGATGCACTTTTCATAACGAATTCTACTAATAAAAATTATGAAAATACAATTAAAGCTCTACATAAATTATTTAAAAATAATGGACTTAGTATAAAAATCGACCCTAATAAAAAAAATTGTTAATTTCTTAGGCATAACCTTAAATCTTGAAAATTCTACCTTTGAACCATACCATAAACCTAACCAATCACTCTTATATGTCCACAATCAATCAAACCACCCTAAATCAATATTAAAATCAATAGTTCCCAATATCGCTCTAAAAATTTCTAGACTGTCTTCTACTAAATCAATATTTACCAAAAATGAAAAATACTATAATGAAGCCCTTAAAAACTCTGGATATAATTCACAAATTAAATTCATAAATGAAAATGATAGAAACATAAACTGCATTAAAAATAAACCTATTAAGAGCGTAATAACATATAATATGGCAATGTCTTCCCGTATACGAGTTAAGAAAAATAACCAGGAGACAAAAAAAGATAAAACCAAACTACAAATATTAGATAATAATATAAATAAACAACAAACTAAAACCCGCAAACGTAAGAATAGACACAAGGAGATCCTATGGTTCAACCCCCCGTATTCCAAAAACCTAGAAACAAACATAGCTAGAGAATTTTTTAAAATATTAGATAAGAACTTTAAAGCCCCCCCCCATAGATATAATAAGATTTTCAATAAGAACACAATTAAAGTCTCTTACTCTACTATGCCTAACCTTCATCAGAAAATAATTAGCTCTAATAATAATAAAATTAATAAACTACAAAATGCAACTATACAAAATACATCGGACTGTAACTGTAGAAGAAAAAATAAATGTCCCCTACAAGGCTCATGTAAAATTAAAAATGTTATCTATAGCTGCACAGTATCAAAAACTCCAAATATACAAGAACCTATCAACAGCCATAACTCAACTACCAGATTAAATAATAACACCAACTTAAATCAATCTACCGATCAATTATTAACCAACCCACCACATTATAATCCAACAATAGACCTAATGCAAAATAATCATAATAATCAAGAGGTAATATATATTGGTTCCACATCTGGCCCAATAAAACATAGAATTTCAACGCACAAACATTCTTTTAAAAATAACTCTCTATCAAACCAAACTACTCTATCCAACTATATTTGGCAACTAAAAAATAGCAATATTTCTTTCAACTGTAAATGGCAAATAATTGAGACTTGCAAATCATATAAACCAGGAGATAAATTTTGTACATTATGTACAAAAGAAACCCTAAAAATTTTAAAATATGAAGATATAAAAAGCACAACCAAACTAGTAAATTCAAGACACGAGCTTCTATCATGTAATCATAAACGTTGGTTTAAATTTAATAAATATAAACCACCTTAAATCATTAAAAATTACTCACTAGTAAAAATAGATTACTTTTTTTTTTTTTTTTTTTTTAATAAATTAAGTTAAACCAATTACCGCCCTTAGACTCGTAAATCAAATAATAAATAAAGCCATGACAATAATCTCCCCTTAAAAACTTGCAAAATAAATACTCTCTCTATATAGATATTAACTGTAGCGTCTTTAAATCAAAATACGCTAACGGAAACAATTTACTGCACGAGCGTCGCCCTTTTAAAATTCATCATTCAATAAAATAAAAAGCTATAGCAAACATCTAAATGACTACTTTAAATACAGTTCCTGATTTCAAAAAAAGAAAAACCAAAAGGTAATTATATATCTATATATTTTTAAATCAAATTTATTATGTAAATTCAAAAAAATATATATTTTTTCTACTCATTTCTATCTCTAACCTATACCAATTTTCTTATTAATTTTCTTATAAATTTTAAATCCAAACCTTTTACTTCAATTTTTCAGATTCATCTGCCTTACTTTTAATGCTAGGTTTATTTTTGGTGTCTTTTCAATTCAATAGAAATCCTCCTAAATTTGCTTATGAGGAGACCGTGCTTAACAAAAAAACTATGTATAATTGTTCTACGTGACTTCATGTATACCACAAATAAAAAGCACGGATTTCCGAAACAATCGTACAGATAATTGACTTTGTTGTAGTTCCTTCTTATGAAACTGATTTTTAATTTAATTAAATTTTAATTTTTAAATTTTAAAAATTTTAAAAAATTTTAAATTATAAATCACATTACTTAATATTGAATTAGCTCTAGGACATTTAACTATCGAGCTTATTATATATCTAAATTACAACGAGCATTTCCTGTATTTTAATTAAACTAGTAATTTCACTATTACATTAAA
>NW_027633147.1:289447-296947 GCF_053919585.1 Euprymna scolopes
GTGAATAAAACACATACACACAGAAAAACACACACAAAAATATACATGTAGAAGATACGTAACCAAATACAAATATATATAAACACATACATATACACACATGTAGAAGATACGCACAAACACAAATACATATATATACATACATATACACACACACACATATATATACACACATATAAATACATACATACACACACATATACATACATATACAAACACACACACATACACACGCACACACACACACACATATATATATATATATGTGCACATATATATACATATATATATATATATATATATAAATTAGCTGGGCAGGGAGAGATTGAAAAAATTAATTTTTTGTTTTTAATTTATTATTTATAGTTTTTTGAATTGTCGGGCGTTAAGTTGAAAGAAAGAAATGAGAAATAGAAGGGTAAATAGGTGAATTATACGTTATAGGTTTATTTAATAAAGTAAAAAAACTAAGGATATCAGTAAGTTAATTAAATAATAAAAATTAATATAATTATTAATAAAATGTAGATAGTAAGTAGATAACAAAAACACACAAATACATACACATGAGTACACATGTAAAAAAATACACACATCAATGGGGGAGGAGCATGTGCTTGAGTATATGTACAAACACAAATACGAAAAATATGTAAATAAGCTTCGTGTTAAAAAATATAATAATTATTATTGAAAGAATTAGTAAGAGGTAAATATAAGAGAAAAGCGTATTATATATGTTATATGTAGATGGTAAATTAAATAATTAATTAAAATAGAAGGTAAGTAAATGATTAGTTGTTAACAAGTAGATAATAGACCGAGAGGCAAGTCGAGGATACCAATTGTGATAAGTACGTAATTGAAATATTAAAAATGTAGACCTAATTATGGAAATAGCCAATAAGAGACTATGGGGCGAGAACCTTTAAATAATGACATAAGGAGTGATTAAGGCAAAGGGGGGGGGGTACAAAAATGAGTTTGGTAAAGAGAGATGTAGCTAAAAAATGGTGGGATAAATAGGTGGGGGTTCTGTGGAGGGGTTCTTTTAAAATGAATGGGGGACTATATAGTTTAGGTTGTAAATAGGGTGTGTGTAATTCGTTAGTGTTAGATTTTAGGGGTGGGTTATAGTTATTATTAGAAGGGTGAGAAGTTGCTTAAGAGGTGGGATTTATAATGTTTACAATTAAGTGAGGTTTCAGTTTTTTTATTTAGAAGTTTATCTCTATCTCTAAAATTAGTAATCAGTAATTTTTCAGTTAAGCATAAATAACATGGGGAGTTTAGTGATTTACAGGTACTAGCTCTATTAAGAATTTCCCAGCTAATAATTGGGGTGAGGTTGTTTCGGGTAAGTAGTAGATAGTGGTTAGTTAATGAAGTACTATTTGGGTGGTTGGGGTTATTTAAGGAGCATTTATGCACTCTAAATCTGTCTTTGAACGTGGTGCTTGAGAGGCCAATGTAAAATTTTTTGTTTTGTGGGTCTTCAGCAGGGGCAATAGTTGCTTTGTAAACCACATTTGTTGAGAGACAATTTTGCTGGAGCGGGCATTGGGGTTTGTTAAGGCAGTTACAGTTATTTTGACCATTGTTATTATAGTTGTGGTTATTTAGTATTTTATTGTTGTGTTTTTTAATTTTATTTTCTAGATTATTTGTGCAACTGTAGCTAAGCTTAATAGTGTTCTTATTAAAAATTTTATGTAGAATATTACTAGGGGGGAAGTGGTGATTAAGAAGCATGAAGAATTTTTTACCTAATTTAGTTTTTATCATATTATTATAGGGAGGGTTAAACCAGAGGACTTTGCGGGATCTGTTATTCCTATTTGTATTGTTGGGTTTATTAGGGTCCAAGTATGTAATATTAGGGTTGGAATATCCAGATTCCTTTAAAGCATTTTCAAAGAAGGGTTTGTGTAGGTTAAAAATGCTGGAGTTAGATGAGTTTGTGCTAAGCCTTTTTTCTATTGATTTAGGGATATGTTTAATAATGTGTTTGGGGTGGTTGGACATAGGGTGTATATATAGGGGGTATGTATTATTTTTAGTGTATGGTTCATATATGGATATATATATATGGATATATATATATATCGATATGGATATATATATGTATATATATATATATCGATATATATGGATATATATATATATATGGATATATATATATATGGATATATATATATATGGATATATATATATGGATATATATATATATGGATATATATATATGGATATATATATATATCTATGGATATATATATATGGATATATATATATATATATGGATATATATATATATCTATGGATATATATCTATGGATATATATATATGGATATATATATATATGGATATATATATATATGGATATATATATATATGGATATATATATATGGATATGGATATATATATATGGATATGGATATATATATGGATATATATATATTGATATATATATATGGATATATATCTGGATATATATATGGATATATATATGGATATATATATATATGTATATATATATATGTATATATATGGATATATATATATATATATATGTATATATATATATGGATATATATATGGATATATATATGGATATATATATATAGATATATATATAGAGAGAGAGAGATATATAGATATATATATATATATCGATATATATATATATAGATATAGATATATAGATATAGATATATATAGATATAGATATATATAGATATATATATATAGAGAGGTCGGAGATGTCTCGACAGGGTCAAGCCGTTGTCATTAGTAATATAGAAGTAGGAACTCCTTCTTTCGAAGTGGCAAATGGGACTTGTTCGGCCGAAAATAATTTTAAGGTTGCTCCTTGTGGAGCACCCTTATGTAAAACTTGTAATATTCTCATAACATCTAAAAAATATAAGTCAAATGTGACTAATAAAATTTACTATGTTGTAAATCATTCTAAAGAAGATTTGTCATGTAGGTCCCAAAATTTGGTCTACCTGTTGTCCTGTAAAAACTGTAATTTACAATACGTAGGAGAAACTGTAATGCCTCTAAATAAACGCATGAATTTGCATAGGACTAGCACTAAGGGATGTATTCATGTTGTTAAACATTTTAAAGAAACCTGTAGTCAGTCGTCTTTTTCCGTACAAATAATTGAAAAATTTAAATGTAATGGATATAATAGTCTAGGTAATGTAGATAACGATATCCTTAGGATGCGTCAGGATAAGGAAGACGATATAATTAAAAAAATGCGAGTAATTTACCCATATGGGTTGAATAGTAAAGTTTAAAAAAATAACCTACAAGATTCTGAAATTATAGGTAGATTATATCCAGCTTTGCCTCGCTACGGTATTAGAGATAGAACTCATGTTAATAGAAATAATAGAAAATCAGTTATTTCATGTGAGGATTTTTTTAGTAAAATTAAAGATATCATTATTAATAAAATTTATGAGTCGTTCAATTATATAAGAAAATTGCTTAATCAAACAAAAAAGAAAGTTTTGAAGGAAATAGCATCTAAAATATTATTACAACCGGATATGATATATAAGAAGGACTATTTCATTCAATGGTATGAATATATTCTAGATATAATTGACACTAAATTATATAAGCCACCAGGGAACGATATAAAAAAGAAACCTAAAAATGTTTGTGTAGTTTTGTATGAAAATAAAGGTTTTGATGATGTAAATTTACCTAAAATATTTAATAAACAAAAAAATATTCAATTACTACCAAATGAGTTCCAGAAAAAAGATCAAAAACCAATAGTTACATATAAACTAGGGCCAACAATACGCAATAAGATTTTTAATTATAAGAAAACGGTAGAACATATAAATATAAAAGATAATAATATAAATATTCCAGAATGTGAATGTAATTCCTCTCCGTTCTGTAATAATGAGATAAAACATGTAATTACAGGAGATTTAAATATAGTAAATAATCCTAAATTAAGAAAACTACTTAGTAAGGGTCCAAATTATAGAGAACCTAAATGCCTAAATTACACTAAATGCGTTAAAGAAGTTACTAAAGCACTAGAAGGTTTTATTATGTCTATGGTAAAGAAATATAAATTAGCACAGTCTACGTTTGATGCATGGAAAAATAGTATAATTGAATGCGTAAATAAAAAGGTTAAACATATAAAACAATTTAAACGCCCTAGAAAAACCAATCCTCTTTTAAAAAATTCAGAAATACGGGAGGAACTTAAAATACTTCAAGAAAAGTTCGTAATAGTTCCGATTGATAAAGCGGCAAACAATATAGCCTTTATATGTAAAAAATATTATATACAACGGTTATTGATAGAAGTAGGACTTATAGGAAACGATTCGGATACTTATAAAGTAAGTAATAGTAATTTAGATAGTATTATTTTGAATAATAGCATTATTAATGAAAAAGTAGGATTAAAGTTAGAAGATAAACACAAAAATCTTCCATGTATGTATTGGATACCTAAAATGCATAAAAATCCAGTTGGGGCTAGATTTATTGTAGGTTCAAAGACGTGCATCACTAAACCTCTAAGTAAAGCTATATCTAAAATATTTAAATTAATTATAAATCAAATAAATAATTTTCACCTGAAAAGTAAATTCTATAGTAATATAAATCTATTTTGGGTAGTAAATAATTCCAAACCAGTGAAAGAAAAATTAGATAAAATAAATTCCAGAATAAAAGCAAAATCTATAGCTACTTATGATTTTAGTACGCTATATACTAAAATTCCGCACGAAAAACTTATAAAAGAATTAAATGATACTGTAGATTTGGCTTTTCAAGGTGGAAAAGGTAAATATATAGACTTTTCAAACTCTAATGCTTTCTGGTGTAAAAATAAAAATAGCAAAACTAGTATTTCTAAAGGTATTTTAAAAATGCTTGTAAGTCATCTTATTAAAGAATGCTATTTTCAAATAGGAAATAAAATATTACTCCAAACGATAGGTATCCCAATGGGATTGGATCCGGCACCATTTTGGGCAAATTTGTATTTACATAGACTCGAGTATATATATATGTCATCATTATTAAAAACAGATATATCTAAAACATATAACTTTCATGGGTGTAGGAGATTTATAGATGACCTTATATGCATAAACGATAATGATAAATTCGAAAAAATAAACATCTTATATATCCAAACGAACTAAAATTAAATTGTGAACATAGAGGACAACAGGCTACATTTCTGGATTTAGATATAAAAATTGAGGATGGAATTTTTCTTTATAAAATATTTGATAAAAGAAACGCTTTCCCCTTTAAAATAGTACGTATGCCCCATAAGGATAGCACCTGCCCCGTTTTTGTGTTTTATGGAACCATTATGTCAGAGTTTTTGAGAATAGCTCGCGTTACTCTAAAATTAACAGATTTTATACCACCAGTTTCTAGCTTAGTAATAAGGATGATAAAACAAGGTGGAGATAAAAATAAAATATTTAAACAGTTAAACAAAGCATTTGTTCGTTATCCTGATGCTTTTGAATCGTTTAAGATAAACCAGATTATATTGATAAAGGAAATCCAAAACTATATTAGCAATGTATAAATGTATTTATAATTACATATAATAAATTTATATAGTTAAAAAAAAAAAAAAAAAAATGTATATATGTAAAAATAAAATATTTTTAACCTTTATATATCTAATTTTAAATAAGAATGTAAATATACAAACTACTAACTATAGTGGGGGTGAAAAGTAGTTAAATGGATTAATCCAAATCTTATACATACAAGACTGATAAATTAAAAAATTAAAAAATGTATCCATTTTAAATGTGGAAATTGATGAATCGCACAGGTAAGAAATTCATTTTTATACTATGAAAAGGTTAGTAATTACAATTAAGAATAGGAAATTGGGGAGAAAAGAAAAAAAAAAAAAAAGAAAAAAAAAAAAAATTTTTGTAACTTGTCTTCTTCCTAAGATTAAGGGTGGTGGTGTTTGATCAACACTGCTGGGGAGCCATGATGTAATACACTGTTTTGTTTTTAAATCCCCGAAACAGTGTTTCATGGTAAACAACTGATGATCCCTTAAAAAATATAAAAATTAGTATTATAGTAAATTTGAGAGTTGATGCAGTGATTGTAGGTGATTAAATGACTTACTGACTAGATGTTTTTTTAATGAATGATAAAAAGTAATTTTTTGTGTGGTTTCAAATGTTAAACACTTCAAAGACTATATATTTATATATATATATTTATATATATATGGATATATATATATATGGATATATATATATGGATATATATATATGGATATATACATGGATATATATATATGGATATATATATACATGGATATATATATATGGATATGTATATATATATATATGGATATATATATATGGATATATGGATATGTATATATATATATATATATATATATATATATATATATGGATATATATATGGATATATATATATACATATATGGATATATATATATATACATATATGGATATATATATATGGATATATATGGAGATATATATATTGGTATATATATGGATATATATATATATAGATATATATATGGATATATATATATAGATAGATATATATATATGGATATATATATATATAGAGATATATATATATGGATATATGGATATGTGTATATATATATATATATATATGGATATATGGATATGTGTATATATATATATATATATATGGATATATGGATATGTGTATATATATATATATATATATGGATATATGGATATGTATGTATATATATATATATATATGGATATATATATATATATATGGATATATATATATATATGGATATATATATATGGATCAATATATATATATATATATATATATATATAGATTATATATTTATATATATATATATATATATTAGCGGGAGTACCCGGCGTTGCCCGAGTGTTTGTATCCGGGACGGGGGTGGTGAGTTTTAAAAGATGTTATGGTAGGTAAGTAGGAAGGATTGAAACCGGAGTCATGAGTAAAAGTAGGAAAATAAAGTGTGAAAAAAAAAACATCTGCAACGTTAACAGTTCGGCCACCAAGAAAAGTCCATTCCAGTTGTTAGGAAAAAAAAAAACGACTACGGTAGGTCGGCGCCAACGTGAAAATATAATGTGAATTGTCCAGCACGCTAACAACTACGCCACAGAGCACTGCAGCTTAGCTTAGTTTTTAAATAACTTCACATGAAAGAACTACGAATCCAAACCGGTGTTCTCTACTCAACTGTTCCTTGTGAACGATGCCCAAACGGTGTTAAGTGGTGGCAGGGGGAGGAGGAATTTATTAGAGAGAAAATATTTTACCACTTCCATTGATCTTAACCGATTTTGGCCGTAACTTCTCAGCAGTAAAAGTATAGAAATCAAAGATTATCGAGGAATTTGAGAAAAAATAAGCCTATAACACACCTCAAATATTGTTCTGCCGTTTG
>NW_027633147.1:311947-314444 GCF_053919585.1 Euprymna scolopes
TATATGGATATACATACATATTTATATATGGATATATATATCAATATATATATGGATATAAATATATATATGGATATATATATCTATATATATGGATAAAAATATATATATGGATATATATATATCTATATATATATATATATATATATATATATATGGATATCATACATATATCTATATATATATATGGATATCATATATATATCTATATATATATGGATATCATATATATATCTATATATATATATGGATATAAATATATATATTGATATATATATGTATATATATATATCCATATATATAGATCCATCTATATATATATTGATATATATATATATGTATCCATACATATATCTCTGTCTATATATATATCTATATATATATATATATATATATATATATATGTTGATATATTAATCTATATATATCTCTGGATGTATATATATATCCATATATATATAGATATATATATATATCTGTATATGGATATACATATCTATATATATGGATATATATATATCTATATATATGGATATATATATCTATATATTGATATATATATATATATCTATATATATATATGGATATATATATCTATATATTTATATATATATATATCTATATATATGGATATATATATCTATATATTTATATATATATATCTATATATATGGATATATATATCTATATATTGATATATATATATATCTTTATATATGGATATATATATATCTATATATGGATATATATAGACATATCTATATATATCTATATACATATAGTGATATATATATATATATCTATATATATATGGATATATATATCTATATATATATGGATATATATATCTATATATATATGGATATATATATCTTTATATATATGGATTTATCTATCTATATATATGGATATATATATCTATATATATGGATATATGTATCTATATATATGGATATATATCTATCTATATATATGGATATATCTCTCTATATATATGGATATATCTATATATATATGTATATATATATATATGGATATATCTATATATGTATCTATATATATGTGGATATATATAGATATGTATATATGTATATCAATATATATGGATATATATATATATATATATATATATATTCATATATATGGATATAGATATCTATATATATTGATATATATATATATCTATATATATTGATATATATATCCATATATATTGATATATATTTATCCATATATATTGATATACATATATAGATATATATCTACATATGGATATATACATAGATCTATATAGTTTTATATCCATATATATTGATATGTATATCCATATATATTGATATACATATATAGATATATATCTACATATGGATATATACATATATCTATATAGTTTTGTATCCATGTATATCCATATATATATAACAAAAGTATTAATAAAACATTGTAAAAGATATCTTGAGAAAGAGTTAAATACATATTTAATTTTAAAAAAGGAAGCACAAGATTAGTGTATATTCCTTAATTATTTTTTTAATTTTGTTTGTTTTTTCTGAATTTCTTTGGTCGGTTTTCTATCTGCTGGCTCCGTTTTATGGTATAAGTATACCTATTAATTAAATGTATACATTAACCTACTCATTTTTGTTCTATGTATTTGTTTACTTATATTTCATAATATGCATTTATGTACACATTTATTTGCCTTATTCCGGAGTTTGTAGATACCGGCCTTTCCCTCCCCTTTTTTTGTATGTAAGTATGTATGCTTTTGTTTAACTTGTATATGTTTTTGGATATGTGTATATATTTATGACTGCGTGTGTGTTATAGTATATGTGTACATATATGTACATATATTCATATGCGTGTGTGTATGTATATACATGTATGTGTGCATTTGTGTGTCTGTATATATGTATATGTATGTGTATCTATATATGTATATGTATGTGTATATATATATATGTATGTGTGCGTATATATATAATTTTCTATTTTTTATTTATTTTTTTATTTATTTTTTTATTTATTTACTTTCACTTTTTGTATTCACGTGTATATCTAAGCTGACCTAATTATTAACGCTAACTTTCGCATTTTTTTCTAGGTCAATTTGACCTTGCTTTTCACATTTAAACTTTCACCTCTTTTCGTTTTTTTTTTTTTACCTAAATGTTTTTGATTTATCCAGCCTTGACAGACGTGTTTTAAATTTTTCCTCCAGTGCTTTTCTTTTAATGATTTGGAAGTCATTCCATTTGCGCTCATGTCTTTTATTGATATATATATATATATATATATATATATATATGTATATATATACTGAAATATATATGCATATATATATATATATTGAGATATATATATATGTATATATATGGATATATATATATGTATATATATATGGATATATATATATATGGATATATATATGTATATATATATATGGATATATATATATGTATATATATATATGGATATATTTGTATGTATATAT
>NW_027633148.1:5000-77500 GCF_053919585.1 Euprymna scolopes
GATGGCATGACCATCTATGGCAACACATCAAAGGCCGTAAATGACAAAGTTCTCTCTGATTCTCTCTCCTCTGATCTTGAGCGTGTGGTACAGTGGGGGAAGAGGTGGATGGTTACTTTTAATGCATTTAAAACCAAGCTTCTATCTTTACATCATCAACACTCTGATCCCCATCTGGCATCAATTGAAATGGATTGCTCTCAACTAGGGGAAACTCCATGTTTTGATAAGCTTCTGTGATTGACCTTTACTCCTGATCTGAAATGGAACACGTACATCAAGTCTATTGCCAAGGTCGCTGGAAAAATGGTAGGATCCTTCTACCGCTCCAGAAGATATCTCACTGCTGATGCAATTCTCTATCTATATAAAAGCCAAGTACGTCCAAGGATGGAGTACTGTTGCCACATCTGGGCAGGAGTTGCTAAAAACAGCCTATCCTGCCTTAACAGAGTACAAAATAGACTTCGCAGCTTAGTGGGGGATGCCCTTTTCTCTTCTCTGCAACCTCTCTCCCACAGGAGAGACATTGCAAGCCTGTCTTTGTTTTATTGTTACTTCCATGGCAAGTGCTCATCTGAGCTCCAATCTCTGGTCCCCCCTCGCCAGTCTTTCATGAGGAGCACCCGTCCAGCTGAAACCACTGTTAAAAATTTTCCCCACTTTTTATCTGTACCAAAACCAAAATGTAGATTCCATGAACACAGCTTCTTTCTTAGAAGTGCACGCCTGTGGAACTCTATTCCATCTGCCTATTTCTCACCTGACTTCAACCTGTATGTCTTTAAGTCCAACATAAACAAATTTCTGATGAACTGTCCCCTTAAGTAAGACACTTTATCAAATCTCAACACTAACATACTGTACAGATAATAACCCTTATCCCCGAGTGGCTTCCGGGCCTTGATAAGTGGTGACCACCTTGTAAAAACAAACAAAAAAATAAATAAATAAAAAAAGCACACAGACTTAGGGTTAATGCATGCACCAAGCTTAAAAAAGGGTAAGGGAATTTACCACCAGAGACAACTAAGGGGCAGGTTCCCAATCCAGTCGAGTGTAAGCAAATTTAATAGTCTATCGAATTTTCCAGAGTCTCTAATCAACAGAGAAAAGCGAGCATGCAAAAAGGAGGAAAAAAAAAATTCAATTTGAAATAATGAGGCGGTCAGAAGCCGAAATATAGTTTATGTATTTTTTCCCCCTTTTATATGGGCTTTATTTATCTTTTTTTTATGTGTAAAAAGAAATAAACAATCAGACAAAAATAACCCAGGACTGAAAGTGGCAAAAGAAAAGAGTTCATTGATGAGGGAAAAGAAAGAGCGGTCACCATTAATTCCAGAGGAAAAGAGAGGAGGTTAGTCCCGAAATGAGGTCAATGGTTCATTTAAAAGTCTTTTTGGTTGGGAATAGAGGAGGAGAGATTCACAAACCTGTTTCTCATACGAGTCCATATCGAGGCTTCTTCTTTCCATTTCGGGGTAATATGTTACCGCATATAACATTTATTTTTATCTTTCTTTCTTTTAAAAACTTCATTTCCTCCTCCATTCTTTTTCTTTTTGGAGCCCAGTAAACAAAAGGGAGAAACCGTATAATGTTCTTTTCTTTTGTTAAGGTATCATCTCGCTTTAATGCCAAGAAAACAAAGACATCACCTCCCTCGCTGACACACAAATCCTGACTAATTCCTTTTCTTTTTTTTTCCCGCCTTTGCCATAGACTTATGTTCCCTCTTTGACTTGCGTCTACTTTGGGATCTCCGTTTTCTTCCAACAGTCTTTGAACCATGACATAGTATATTGTGCTTCTGTCAACAATTTGAGATATCACATGGTTAACTTCACTGAGATAGTGCTAGTTCATATAATTGTCATCATATCATTATAATGCTTAATGATATTGAACTATTTTGATTGCATAATTTGATTCATTGTGTCAAAAAACATATTTTGATGTACAGATCACCAAAATGTCATTACTTTGACAATATTTAATGCAAATACTGTTATGAATGGCGGCCATCTTGAAAAATGGTAGTCAATTTGTTTTTGAAGTTGGCTAACATGCTTTTCTGAAAAAGGGAGTTCTGAAACATCTGTGTGCCAATTTTGGTGCTTGTATCAGCAATCGGCCCCACTATGGAATTTTTTGGACACAATTTCGGTAACAAAAGCATCAGCCTAAGCGACCTCAAAATTAAAAGGATCCTTGAATTACCTGATCCCAAAAATGCATCAGAAGTCAGAATCTTGTTGGGAATGACTAACTTCTGCAGCACACAACTCATTCCAAACTATGCAACCCTAACCCATAAACTACATCAGTTGACAAAAAAGAACATGCAGTGGTCCTGGACTGAACGCTACATGGAATGTTTAAAAACTCTCAAGGACGCCTTGAGCAAAACATGTTCACTTTCATACTTTGACCTGAACAAACACACCAAAATATACACCGATGCTAGCCCTATAGGTATCTCTGCTGTGCTGTCACAACATGGACAGGTAGTACAATTTACAAGCTGAGCACTATCCACAATGGAACAAAGATACTCCCAAACAGAACACGAAGCACTTGCTATCACATGGGCTTTCGCTTATATATTTTTGGAGCCCACATAGATCTCAAACCCTTAAAAGCGATTTTCAATAACACCCACTCCCTACTATCAGCACATATTGAATACTGGGTTTTGAGAAAACAGCCCTATAAATTAACTGTCGTATATCGACCAGACCACGACAACCCAGCCAACTATCTCAGCCGCCACCCAATACATCTACCACCAAGCAACAGGAAAAGATAGCAGAGGAATATATAAACTATAAAAATATGCAAACCTTAGTAGAAGAAAATATTAGGAATTGCCATATCAACACTCACAAACCCACAAGAGAACCACTAAAAATGTCCCCACTACTGATGGCCTCAAGGACAGAAATCAGCGCCGACTTTGGATATCTCCAGAATGGGAAATATCTGCTTATTGTCACAGGTGAATACTTACGCTATGTTGTGGTTGAGATTCTAGACTTCATCTCATCAACATCAATCACAACCCACCTGGACATGATATTTGACGAATTCAGGATACCAGTATCCCTCAAGACGGACAATGGCCCTTCAGTTTTGATTTCAAAGCCTATGCCTCCATCACCGGTTTTAGACACAGGAAGATAACGTCAATGCTAAAACAGAACAATTTAATGTGCACTGTAAAAAAATCCATCAAAGTTGCCCTAATCAAAAGTCGAAGCAGGAATTATTGAAGTTCCTGCTGGACTACTGAACAACACCACACTGCACCACCGGAGTACCCCCAGCTTCAAGCCTATTTGATCAGAATATAAAAAACACGCCTGCTATACCTGGTCACACAGGCAGCCGAAGACCTCAGTATTAGGAAGTGTGACACTCAAGCCAAGGGAACAATAAAGCGATATGCTGATAAGAAATCGTACGTGAAACCCAGTGATGATGCAGTCATCGTGAAAAGCGACCACACCTCAAAGACTTTCACACCCTACCAACTCAACCCATTAACTGTAACAAAGAAAAATTACTGCCACATACAAGGGCAACCAAATTACAAAAAACACAAGCTCCTTCTCAAAAAAAAAAAAAAAAAAAAAAAAAAAAAACCCAGCCGCTAACAAAGCCCACGCATAACCTATCGGATTACTCCACATCCGAAGATGAAAGCTATACACACACGACAATGCCACCAGCTTCTGAAGACAACCAGCCACAGCACACCTCACACTTAGATGTTCATGCCAGACAAGACGACTACTAAAAAAATTTGATTACTATATATATATATATATATATATATATATATATATATAATATAAAGCTGAATGTGTGTGTGTGTGTATCTGGTCACGAATAGGCTCCTATATGGTTGACTATTTTAAAAAACTGATTACATATAATGATAGATGTATCAAGACATAGGAATGGGTACGTTTGATCTGGCAGAACAGTGGTTCATTAAAATTGTGGGGTCTGCGTTCGTGCCTGGTCCACAAAGTATGGAAATAAAAAATTTAAAAAACAAAAAACGTTTACAAGTGTTTTTGATATAGAATAAAAATACTTTGATAAGTACGTTTTAACTTATATAGGGATAGTATAATGAAATTGTGGGGTCTGCGTTCGTGCCTGGCCTCCATAGAATGGAAATAGGCACAAACTTTAATAAAGACTTTTCATATTTATCTGCCTAAGTATACTTTTATGTTTTAGTTTGAAGAAATATGGTATAATAAAATTATGGGGTGTTCATTCGCACCTGACCTCCATAGAATGGAAATATGTTACAAAGTTTAACAACGTTTTTTAATATAGATCCACAGAATATTGTGATAAGTGTTTCGGTGTGAACAGGTATGGTATAATAAATTATGGGGTTTATCTATTTTATTTTTACTTTCATCATATTATTCCTTTGGTTTTGATACCTCCAAATTCAACCCAAATTTACAACCCTTCCTTTTCATAACCTATCATACTTTCATAAATCAGAGTCCATTTTCTGTAGGCTGTTTTTGAACTCAGTCAACGACGGGTACTTTTGCTAGTATATATATAAATATATAAATAAAAATAAAACCTCTGTACAATAATAATTCATAATTGTCATTCTCTTCACTCAGTTTTACAGACGTTTCTTTATGCAGTAAGTCGAACCCATCCTTTCAGATAATCTAGTCACCTGACTCTGAATGAACTCTCCTGATGTTTAATAAATAAATTAAAGGAAAAAAAAAAGCAATGTAATGTCCTCCTTGTAAATATTACATTAATAAAAGAGAGATAACCTAATGGCACAGAAGTTATGGCCCCTGGACCATCCGGATTTTGAATTACTCTGGATTTTACCGAGACACGTGTTTGTTTTTTTCTTTCCACAATCTATATTCATCTTAACATACTCACCACAGTAATAATCGATATTTAGCCAATATTGATTAACTCTCTGCTAAACATCACAATGGGGACAGAAGCCTCTTAAAACTTTAAATATGCATATCTAATTTTGATGAAATTTAAACCATATGGTAAAGACTAATTCAGAGAGTTTACTAACATTTCAAGACAACGTTAAGGGGTGAAATAAGAAAGCAAAGAAAGTTATATGGTTTTATGAGTATAGTAAAATAATATATAGTGATGATTTAATCCTAAGCAACACTGAGTATTCCTGCTAGTATATTTAAAGGTGTTGGTAGCTGGGAAGCCTTTATTTATTCCAATGGCTGGTTGTGTATATTATAAAAAATCTTTTCAAATCTATCTTGTTTATTCTATTTTCTGAATTGCAACTTGTCAATTTAGAGAAAGAGAAAAACGTCTGAAGGAATAGTAAAATTCAAGAAAATCATTTTGTTTTTATTTATATTTTTAAAGATTTGTTTTCTAAACAAATAAATAAAAAATTCATTGAGAATTTTGAGGAATAATTGAACATTTTTTTTGATTTAAAATTTCCGAAATTTTTTAAATCATCAAGAATTCCTCGTATTCACTAAACAAAATTTATGAAAAGAAAAACATAAAAACGTAAAAATCACTTAATGAAAAACTGTATAAGAATGATAAATTTTTTTTTAAAGAGTGCTTCAAATCTAAAATCATGTCAAAGATATTTCATCGGAGTTAAATTTAAAATGTTTATTATGAACAGAAAAAAAAGTCAAGAACAGGTCAACAATAATGTGGTCTAAAATTCTACAAAATGCAAGATAAATTACTCTTTTGTGATTAAACGCCTTAAAAATTGGTACAAACCTGTTTTTGTGAAGCCTGTAGGATCCTGTGCAGACAAAAAAAAAGGAGAAAAAAAGAAAAAGAAAAAATGGACGCCTTTTCTTTCTTTTTTTTTATACATGGTAGTCACCACTTATCAAGGCCCAGAGGGTTATTGCATGTACAGTAATCAATGGAATAATAGCGTAGTAATCGTTAGTAATGGAGATTTGATAAAGTGTCTTACTTAAGGAAGCGGTTTATCAGGAATTTGTTTATGTTTGACTTGAAGACATCCAGATTGTAGTCAGGTGGGAAACAGGCAAACGGAAGAGAGTTCCACAGGCATGCACTTCTAAGAAAGAAGCTTTGTTCATGGAATCTACGTTTTGATTTAGGCACAGATAAAGAGTGGGGAAAATTTTTGACAGTGGCTTTGGATAGACTGGTGTTTTTCATGAAAGATTGGCGAGGGGGGATCAGAGATTGGAACTCAGACGAGCACTTGCCATGGAAACAACGATAAAACAAAGACAGGCTCACAACGTCTCTTCCATGGGAGAGAGGTTATATGCTTGCAATGTTGTCACTTTGCAATAAAATGCTTAATTTTTCAGAAACTGTCGATTTTGGATTTGGATGTTAGAGTAGGAAGTTTTGTCAGCAATGTGTTGCATTTTGAAGTAACGAGTTTTAGCAGCAGTTTGTCACATTTTGTGAATTTTGACAGCAGTGCGTAGTTTAACCCCAGACATTGTTACTTAGAAGCACAACTTAGTTTACAATCCATCAGGGCAAGTGTAGAACAATTTAATGTTTTAACCACAAGCTATTTTAACACAAAGAGATTATGGAGTCAAGGACGACTGAGATTGGGAAATTTTAATGAAGAAGAAGATGTGGTTGCATGGATCAAAAAGGTACAATTAATAGCTAAGCTACAAAAAAATGCAAGACTTTGCAAGTTTTATTCCTTTCTTTCTCCATCAAGATACACTGGCTCTCTACCTTGAGATGGGCAAAGAGGACCAATTACATGCGAAACAGACTGACATGAAATCAGTGACGGTATTCACTGAAGGACCTTTTGAAACAAATGAAAAGCGATTCCTGTGGACAGGTTTGTTGATGTTTATGCCAATACAATCAAAGATTAACTGGACAAGAAGGATATCTAAAGGTAGGGCTCGATCATACAGTCAAGTTTGCTTTCATTGCAGGATTTCCAGATGATGTATCTGTAGCACTACAACAATTACCTTGTAGACATTAGGATAATAATACCAACTGCAAGCCTTTTAGTCAGCATAAGAATTTGTGAGATTGGAACAGTGGAAGAGTGCACGAAGCAATACTCAGAGAAATAAGGAATCAATCATCAATGGACCTGAGGTCATTTCGTCAGCATCAGACAAAGCTGAAATGTTTTCTCAATTATTAAATCATTTCTCTCTGATAGGCTCATAAGAGTAGTGGTTGATGGGCAGAAATCAGAAGCCCTCAGTATTAATGCTGGTGTCCCTCAGGGGTCCATCCTGGGCCCAACTCTCTTCCTGATCTACATCAATGATCTCCCAAAACACATACTTAAATCATTCGTTTACATCTATGCTGATGACACGACCATCTATGGCAACACATCAAAGGCCGTAAATGACAAAGTTCTCTAATTCTCTCTCCTCTGATCTCGAGCGCGTGGTACAATGGGGGAAGAGGTGGATGGTTACTGTTAATGCATTTAAAACCAAGCTTCTATCTACATTATCAACACTCTGATCCCCATCTGGCATCAATTGAAATGGATGGCTCTCATCTTGGGGAGGCTCCATGTTTTGATAAGCTTCTGTGATTGACCTTTACTCCTGATCTGAAATGGAACACGTACATCACATCTGTTGCCAAGGTCACTGGAAAAATGGTGGGATCCTTCTACCGCTCCAGTAGATATCTCACTGCTGATGCAATTCTCTATCTATATAAAAGCCAAATACGTCCAAGGATGGAGTACCAGGAGCTGCTAAAAACAGCCTATCCTGCCTTGACAGAGTACAAAATAGACTTCGCAGCTTAGTGGGGGATGCCCTTTTCTCTTCCCTGCAACCTCTCTCCCACAGAAGAGGCGTTACGAGCCTGTCTATTTTATCGTTATTTCCATGGCAAGTGCTCATCTGAGCTCCAATCTCTGGTCCCCCCTCGCCAATCTTTGACGAAAAACACCCGTCTAGCTGAAACCACTGTCAATAATTTTCCCCACTCTTTATCTGTGCCTAAATCAAAGCGTAGATTCCATGAACAAAGCTTCTTTCTCAGAAGTGCGTGCCTGTGGAACTCTCCTCTGTTTGCCTGTTTCCCATCTGACTACAACTTGGATGTCTTCAAGTACAACATAAACAAATTCCTGATAAACCGCCCCCTTAAGACACTTTATCAAATCTCCATACTACCGATTACTATGAAATTATCCCATTGATTACTGTACATGCAATAACCCCTATTCCCGAGTGGCCTCCAGGTCTTGATAAGTGGTGAGTACTATATATATATAAAAAAAAAAAAATCAATACGCATTCAGTGTTTTAGATCTTGAGGACCACACTTTATAAAAGATTGTAGAGTAATATCTGGAGTAAGATGCTACAATTGAGGAAAGTTTGGCCACATGGCAAGATACTGTCCTCAAAGTCAGGGAAACAGGCAAGGGGAAGCTTCTGCGCCAGTAATTACCCCATAAACAGGATAAAGGCATAGTACTGGCCTCTTCCTATAATAGATGTGTTGGTGAACAATATGGTAATGACTGCACTTGTTGATACAATCAAAACTTATGAATGGATGCAGTAGGAGGCACCATGAAAGCAGTTGATGGAAGTGATAATGGACAATGGCACTGTTTTTATTCAGAAGTTCTCCAAACGATGATGTTAAAAAACATGAAAGATCAAAAGCTATTACAAGGCGGCCTATAGGCCTGAAGGAAATGGAATAGTGGAGTGACATCATTGAAAGGACAGCTGAGAAAGGAAGGATATTATCTAAAGAAGCCACATTCTGGTACAATATGGCTTCCAAGGTCAGACAGAGAGAGACAAGTGCCACATAGATCAGTTTTTAATTATCAATGGAGGCCCCCAAGAGATACATTCCAAGAAAGCAATGAGCAATGATCCTCCAGAATCTAAATAGAACACACAATGTATGATGCAATGGGGGAAAGGAGTGATTACTGGGGTTCAATTCCCTAAAAACTTGAGTGTAGTTGGAATGCAATGGCAAATTTTAGATTTAAGGTGTATGGTCCATGTAGACGATGAAGATGTAAATGCTAGGCTAGAGTGTAATGGACAGACTGCAGAGAGACCGTATTAAGCCAATCTAGGTACGGGATTATGTAAAGTGAAATGATCTTTAATGATCAGGTGGCCGTGTGGTGTGAAATGCTATCAAAGGCAAACTAAGTTTCTCCTTTGTGATTAAATGCCTTAAACATTGGTACAAACCTATTTTTGTGTAGCCTGTAGGATCTCGTGCAGACAAATAGAATGAAATAAATAAGAAAAAATGGCAGCCTTATCTCTTTATATGCTTGCAATATACCTAATATGCAAATGAAATGCTTCTGTTTTGAAATAAAGTCTGATTTTCAGAAATTGTGTTTATTTTCGATTTGAATGTTGGAGTAGCAAGTTTGGTCAGCAATGCATTGTGTTTTGGAGTTGATAGTTTTGACAGCAGAGCATCAAGTTTTGGAGTAACAAGTTTTGGCAGCAGTGTGTCGAATTCTGAGTAGTGAATGTTGAATTTAACCTCTAAAATTGTTACTTGGAAGCACAGTATAGTTGTCAGTTCATCAAGGCAAGTGTTGAAGAGTTAAGATTTATTTATTCATATAATAAATATTTGATGTGACGATTAGTAAAAAAGATATGAAAATGTAAGTTTGGTAATTTCAAGTACTGTTGGATAAAGCCAGACTGCTACCACACTAACAATATCTAATGTTAGATGTACAAATAGATTTGTGAATGAATTCAAAAATTGAATAAAGAGAGCATGTTATATCGTATATCCCTCCATATTTACATGAATAAACCAGAAATCAGCAGGAACACAGACAGTGATAATAATGGTGACACTAAGACAAAGCCCATTCGTCAATACAATGCAAATAAACACACTAAACACATATGACGTTTTGGCTTTGGGTAGTATTGACAGTGCTCAAACAAAAAAAACTTGGATTTATAAGATTAAAAAATTTAACCTTAATAGCCCTTTGGGGCCCATAGCGCAGTGGATAGAGACGTTGAATCTCTACATTTCCAAGTGAGCATTGTCTGAAGATAGCGGTTTCAATCCTACCCAAAGCCAGCCAGAAGATTAGTTGACCAAAACGTGGCGAGACAACAACAACTATGGACAGCAGTAATTGAAGATACAGTTAAGTGATTCAGTATTCCTATCCCGTCACGGTTAACCAACAGTCGAAGGCCAGAGGAATAGTTGGCTGAAACGTTGTGAAACAACAACTATAAAGATGAGGAAACAGTCCGCAAATAAATAAAAATGTTGAAATTTTTCGTTTCATTTTTTGATGATGAGTTTATTAAAATTTGTTTTGCTAGTTTCTTTGCAATGTTTTTCTTGTTAGTGATCTTCATGTTGTTACATATTAGGTGTTTGATTGAGTTCTTGTTATTCCCAGATATTTTCCTGATCATCTTCCATACTTTTTTGGTTTTAATGTTAGCATTTATTTTTGATACATAGTTTTTCCTTGTGTTCTGTTTTGATTCTTTGATAATTTTCTGTGCTTTTGCTCTGCTGTTTTCATATATGTGCAAATTTTCTTTTTTTGGATCATTTTTTAATTTTCTTAAGTTAGCACGTCTTATTCTTATGGTTCTTATGGCATTCTTTATTGAACCAGGGTTTGTAGTATTTTGGAAAAGTAGAGTTTTTTGGTATATTCTCTTTTGCAATGGAAAGTAGGGTATTGCTGAAATAGATTAATGTTTGCTTCGGGTATTAATCTGAGTTGGCATGCAATTTGCTTTTTGTGTACTCCAGCAAGGCAATATATGATGAATTCTTGTTTTCCAGTATGATTGGATAGTGGTCACTTCTGCATGTGTCATCATGTGCTCTCCAGCTGGGTCACATAATGTTGAATCTATTGCTGATAGTGTTCTTGTTGCTAGATAGAAGTACATGTTATTGAGTAAACATAACTGGTTTTGGTTGAGTATTTTTTCAATGATTTGGCTTCATTTTTTTACTGCTCCATAGTTCATTATAGTAAAGTCTCCCATCATTAAAAAAGATTTTTGTAGTTGTTGGATTAATTGTTCAACTATTTCATCTCTTATTTTGTTCACTTTTGTGGTATCTGTAATTGTAGATTTTATTTTGGTTATGAATTTTTGCCAATCATTTGAACCCAGGTTCATTAATTTCTCAACAAATATGTCATATTTATAATTTTTTTCTGTGGTTTCGTTTTTTTTTTGTTTTTTTTTTGTAATTTGTGCACAACTTTTGTCCCTCATATATGTATCCTTGCTTCAGGGAATAAATGTTTTTTTTTGTTTTGTTTTACCATTATAATTTTCTTTCCCTTTTTCCATATAATGCAGATCCTTGGTGATCCTCTCCACAGTTTGCACATTTGCATCTGTTTGTGCATTCGTATGTATTTATTTATTTTTTTTTTGAGTGCATCTGTCACACACTGGTCGGCTGTAACATACATCCTCATGATGTCTAATTTTTTTACATTTTTGGCATCGAAGAGGACAATTCAACTTTTCCAATTGAATAGCTAGTTCTTATTTCTTTTGGGGCCTTTGGTATGTTAAAGGTTATGATCATAAGTGTTTGTTAATATAGTGTTATATTCTTTTTAATGGATACATTTTATGTCTATTATTTTAGCTCCATGTTTATTTGTCAATTGACCAACAGGGTAAATCTTTATTTCGAATAACACCCTTTGATGTATTCATTTTTCCATGGTGATGGGTTTTAATTTTTTTCTCATGGAATTTTTCCATTTTTACTAGAATATTCATGGATTTTTTCCATTTTTATTTCCAATAAAATTGTCCCATTCCAGAAATTTTTTTAACTGCTTCCGGTGTTATTTTTGTAAAAATTACCCTTTGTATAAAAATAGAGATTGTTTTGTCAATGGGGTTTTGTCTTCTGCTTTCTGGATAATGAATCCAAGAAAATTTTCCCTATTTTCAGTGTCCGAATCGGACTCAGTGTGAATTCTCTTGATTGGTTTTGTTACCATGATTTTTTTTTTTAGATTTTATCATTCCTGCTCTCCAATGGGAAATACAAGGGGAGAAACCCATCTCTGTAAGACAGAAATAGGTGTAGTATACTTGTATTTGAAGGGGCTCACAAGCACTTGTTTTTCTTTCTTGTTCCTCTATCAAAGAAAATAGTAACAGTCAGAAAGGTACATCATCAGAGACTCTTTTTCCCAAACCGATTGACCCTAAAGCCACTGCCTTCTAATTCAGCAGTTTGGAGATTTTTTTTTTTTATGACACTTGTACGTTTATGTGGTATTTATTTTGTCTTCTGAATTAGGGCTTATCATGACCAGCTGATTGATCGGATTGAGCTCCTCTGACTGCCTGTCTAGCCTAGGTAAGATGTGTTGCAGGTCAGGATCTTAACCACCAGGACCCCATTCTAAAAGTCAGGAGTCACCAACAGGTAGCCCCATTAAGGGACTTTTACTCTCTGTAGAGGAACAGTCAGATATTCTTATGCCCTATTGATTGGGTGAGAAAAGGAGAGGGAAAAAGAAAGAAAAGGGGGTATAGATAGGGTAAATGTTTTTGTTTCTTGGTTTTGCAGAACATGATTGAGTTTTGCCAAAGAAAGGAAGAAATAATAACATTAATGTTTGGTGCTTTTTAAGTCAGGGAGTTTATATCTTCAGACAGCTTGATTTGGTAGCTCCAGCGTGTTAGTCTATTCAATAGCATTATTATTAATATTATTTGTATTTTGTATTTCTGTTTACAATAATGCAAATCAATCAAATCTTTATAATTGCAAGAAAAAAACATAAACATTTCTTCAGAGATAAAGTATATTGAATAGAGAACTGTCACAATGTTAAGAATAGTTTTCTAAATAATAACATTATTATGTAGAAACTCATTCTTGATATGGGACGGGCTTTGTTAACTATTCTGTTCCTAAACTGTTTTTTTTTTTATTTTGCATGCCAATTGTTAATTCTTTTTAAATGTGTAGTTAAATGGACTCATAAACAGCAAAACAAAATAAAATAAATACAATCAGTAAAAGTTTAGCTAGAATTCGTCACTGTCAACTTTCTCTCTCAACTTCTAGCACGTGTTCTCCCAACCACCTTTGCCAATACGTGTTTTATTAGAAAACTGACCCAATTCTCTTTGCATACGTGTGCAGTGGATTGGTTGGTTGGTTGTTTTTGTTTTACGGCATATCAACCCTTTTCAGGTTATTTAATGGTGAATCCAAAGATTTTGAAGAAAAGTTTTTTAATAGAATATATTTGTTGTTTTCAAGTCGGTTTCTATTTAACCCATAGTTGGGACTAGTGGTGGGACGATTAATCGGAATCGGAATCGTTAATCGTAAGAATCGTGTATTTTGGGAGGCATCGGAATCGGAATCGCATCGTTAAAAAATACCTTAATTTTCCGATTCCTTCATTACGATTCTTTTAGTCTGATGTTGAAAAAAAGAAAAAAATTCCTGATATTTCTAACTGCAAGAGAGAAATGTAGCATGTTATAAAAAGAAACCAAAGAAATTCATTATTAACAGGGCAATGCTTAGTGCCCCCTCCCTTACAAGGTTCATTCATTCAGATCTATTGTGATCAAAACTACAAAAGAGTTAACTTGAAAAGAAGTATCCAGGGCTCTACATTGCGAGTAAAAAAAAAAAAAAAAAAAAAAAAAAAGCTTATCTTTTTGGCGACTGTTTTTTTTACTGACAAATCTTCTAATAGTGAATGAAAATGCTTTTTCAACTTATATTTTCTTAAAACGAGCAAACTCAAATTATTTAAACAGTAAAAGATTTAATAGAACAATATACTTTTTTTTTTCTTTTTTTTAAAAGAAGGCTTTTGAAAGAAATATCTCTAAAATGAAATTGATCACGTTGTATTATTTAGCAAAATTTGGACAGTAGTCGGCTTCTTTTTAAGTTAAAAAAAAAACGACCCCATACCTATCTCTTCCAAACCTAAAGTTATTAAATAACCCCTTCGTTAATTTAAGGGTAATTAATTCAATTCAGTCAAGTTGTTTTTTTTTTAATTTCATTGAAATAAAATCCATTTTTTAAATTTTTTTCTCCAGAAAGATAAAACCCTGAATTTGATTATATTAAATTATTAATAATATAATCTTTTTTCTAGAATTTTAAATTGAAAATTTAAAAAAAGTGTTTGACGCAGTTTTTTGCTGAACGAAAAAGAAATTAATATATATTTTTTAAAAGGTTTTGTAATCAATTAATTTTTATGTCTAAATAATATTTACGATTAATTAAATAATTTCATTTTAAAAAGTATTTATAAATAGAATTTTACTTAAGACTTATAGTTTAGCAATATTGAACCGCATCAACCATGTGTGAATTGAATACAGTCAACCAAAACAAAAAAAAATTCAAAAGAAATGCATATTTGCATTTCATTATGTAAACTTTTATACATTGGTTTCAAAAATTAAATTCTATAAGTTTTTTTTTTGTTAACTACTGGTTGGTACAATTTACCGCTCCATCCCTTTATATATTTTTCTTTTTGTCTTTTGTAGCGGATTATTTTCAATTAATTATCCAAATAAGTGACTAGCTTTAAAACAAAATTTAATAGTAATTTATTTGTTTACAGATAAACTGAATTTTCTAATATGGCCTCAAAGTCCAAAAAAAGTCTTGCATGGAAACTTTTTGAAGTTGATGAAGATCATGAGTTGAAAGCCATTTGCAAAGTCTGTCAAATTAAAATATCGCGAGGAACAAAACCATCTAACATGACCACAACCAACATGTTAAAACATTTAACTATGAAACATCCAAATGAATTGGAGGAGCCAAATAAAAAAGAAAAGGAACAAAAAATTACCAACTAGTCACTCAGAGCAGTTTTATTAGTGAGGGTCGAAATTGCAGTGTTTTTTTTTGCCTAATTCACCAATTTTTTTAACCTTCCTTAACTTCAAATAGTAAATACAATATATACAACTAAAAAAATAATTTTTAAAAATGCTGATTCTATTCAGGAAAAATTCTTTTAACTAGAAATTAAAACTTAGGTAAAGATAGCTGACTGACAGCAACAGGAGCACTGGTTAACTACTGAACCACATGGAAAGGTGTGGGGGAGGAAAAAAGGAAATTAAAGGATGATAATAAATTATGAAAGGCACTAAACTCCTAAAATTTACTTCTTTAAAATTTTAGGCGGCATTCCCCGGCGATTTTAAAGCACTCTCTCTCCAAAAAAAAAAAAAAAAAAGATTTAATTTTTAAGTTTTGGAAAGATATATTTATTATAACTGAATTCCTGTATGAAGACTGGATCTACTTTATTGGACGTTAATTTGTGAGATAAGTAATTTTTCAATGTTTAATGTTTTTAAAGTTTCAATTATCAATTACATATTTTTAATTGCGTTTTTTTTTTCAATTCATTTATAAAAAAAAAAACAGGGTTTAAAATGTATTTTTCAAGGTAACAAGCTTCGAAATAAGTCTAATTAAAAAAAATCACTTAATTTTTAATTTCGACAACCCTGAGAATTTAATTATTAAAAAAATATTGAAATGTGACATTTTTTTTATTTAACATTTCTATTAGTTCAATTAATTTTCTTTCAATAATTCATTTCACTCAACAAACTTCCCCATTTTTTGTTTTGTTTTATCTTTTTCTGTAATTTTGGTAACTATTTTTGCTCAATTTTCTCTAGTATTTCATTTGTTTTTTATAGTGGTATCATTTTTATATGTGTTCCTTTGATATACCCTATTTCAAAATTAGTTTGGCTAAACTTATTCTTCACTTAGAAACAACGTGTAAAAGTAATGAAAAAGTAAGAAAAAACAGTAGGTGTTAACTACTCTTTGTGAATTATGGAGGTCTGAAGAACTGCCGTCACAAATACAACTATTAATAGCCAAACAAAAAATCGTTTTTGAAATTCCTTTACTTGTAACTTTTCGCTATACCTACCTTTTGGTATAAAACACAAAAACTTTCGATTAATGGTATTTCTCAAATATGGTCGTTAACTTTGGAAGGGTTATTTTGTATCTACAGCGCCATGTCACGTAGTATATTGTTTTTTTCATTACGCACGTTCATTTATAAATTATTAAATTAAATATTTATCTTTTTTATATTTAATTAGTATATATTTTCTTTCTCTTCCGCTATATTTTTTTTATTTAATTCATTAAATCTGTAAATTATGAGGACCAAAATAATGAATCGTGTTAATTTATTCTCTAATTTTCTTGTTTTTGTTCTGTTATATAAATTCTATTTTATTTGTTTTTGCTCTGAAGGATAAATTCTATTTTCTTTGTTTTTTTTCTGTATTCCAATTAAGTAAAATAAATTTTCTCTAAAATAAATTTTGCTAATTTTTCCGTTTAGTTTACTATATAATAATTTTATTTAAACCAAAACACGACGGTGTAGACATAAAATATCTCTTCCAAAGTTAGGGAACATATTTGGGAACTACCGACCATAAGTATAAAACTACCTGGTATATTTCAAAACAATAATTCCCTAGGAATCGGAATCGTACTTGGTATCGGAATCGTTAATCAATATTTTCCTGGAATCGGAATCGTATAAAAATTAGGAATCGTCCCAACACTAGTTGGGACCCTAACAGGTACTACCACTCCGGGTCAGAGTGGACCTGGGAGCAATGGCAATTAAAGGGTGGCTCCACACTCCCCAAAGCCTACAAGCTGGGGCCTCACCACTGGATATAGTTTAAGGTCATATCCAGGACAAGTGTGCAGTGAAACATGAGATCTCATGAGATTCCACAAGACTACACCTTATAAATCCATGGCTTCCACCTTTAATTTCTCTCTCTCTCAGATCCCATCCGAAGGTAAGTTGTATAACCGCACAATACACACACGTGCAGGCGCTTTCTTTTTTGATTCTTACATTCAACTCTACAACCCCCCCCCCCCTGGTCTCCTGACCACACATGTGGCATGGTGGATGTGGTCGTTTGTTGCGAGCACTCCTACGAAAGAGGATTGGCTGGACTACTTCATCTTCATTGGAGCTCTCAGAAGAGGCGTTGGAACCATTGGCATCAGCGTTAGAGCGTACAGTCATACCATCAGGCTGGACTTCATCTTCATTGGAGCTCTCAGAAGGGGTGCTGGAACTATCGACGTCAGTGTTGGAGTTTGCAGTTGTACCATCACAGAGAATAGGTTGGATCCACAGGTCACCATTACTGCTACTTGCCAACTGGTTTGTATTTAGGGCATGCCGGATATCTTTCACATGGCGTGGGGTACCATCGACTAGCACAGCTTGCTCACTGATAATGCCAGTAATTCGCCCTCTTTGAAAGCTGTTGGTGCATCAATTATTGGGAGGCTTCACCCAGACAGTGAACCCTAATTCATACAGCCCTTGGGTTTCCTGCCGATCAGGCAGACGGGGTCAATGTCCTTGATGCGCACTCGATAGCAATGGATTGCATTGGTGGGTGCGCTTGCAGCAGTCATGCCATCCTTTGATGTTACGTTATATCTATAGACCGCCTCTGCAATCGTGTATTGTTTTCTTGCCGCGATATTCTGCACATTTCGATGGCACCGCTCTGCTATGCCAATGCTACTTGCACATCTGTGTCTGAGCTGGATCCCTCACTTGTCTATGAAACATCTGAACTCCCCACTGCAGAAGGCCGTGTCATTGTCTGTGAGGATCTCTTCAGGCAGCCCCCTTTCATAAAATATGGACTCCAATTCACGGATGACACTGGAGGAATCCTGTCTTATTAACGGGCACCAGATCGCGAACCTTGTCCGTCCACAATCGATCAGGGTGAGGAAGTGCTGGCTGCCATAGTGGGTTATGTCCATACCCAGTCAGCGTCTACTTCCAGCTGACCTTTCCGCCATCTGGCCGGGGCAGGATTGATTGACTTGAATGTTTGGCATTCCTTGACTACTGCTTTCACTGCACTTTTGGACATCGACGGATTGGACAACTGCACAAAATAGCATGTCCGTCTCCCTCTGGGGTGCCCACTGAGGTGGTGTATCTTCCTGATTCCATCCACCACCTCAATAGAGGCGGCACATAATGGTACTGGCTCGGCTTTCTTCTTCATGGTGTCATACCCTCTCTGTAGCACCCGAGTGAGCCTATCAGCAAGGTTGCAATTTGAAGTGACCAGTACCGCATCTACAGACAGGTTGTACTCTGTTACCAGCTTTTTTACGGTCTCCAACCTCCGTGTGATCAGCATCTCGCTGGCTGCCTTAGTGCGCACCCTGGTCTTGTCTGTCAATGTGTCTGATATCCAGTGGTACATGCATAGCAAATCCGTGTGTATGCATAATTTCCTGACTTTCCACTGATACCTTTTATCATGGCATTGAGCTCTACCAGGTTGATATGAGCAACATCATTCGCCGGTCGCAACAAGCAGGCATCCTCAATCGCAGCCCCATTCTTCTCCAACAGCACACCAATTGCCAGAGAGCTCGCATCCACCCACACATTCAGCTTGTCTCCCTGCACACATCAGTCTCCTTTGGTGGGGTTATCCTGCTTTACCCTTGCGATGGTCTCCTTCACCATGCAAACCAACAGATTGTCGACTGTTTCATCATTCCAACCTTTGGTGACTGCGCTTGTCCTTCTTTTTATGATGCCTATTGCCACACAGGTCCATCCACACACTGGTAGGTGCCCTACAAGTTTTCCACACAGGGAGAATACTGCTCACCTCGTGAAGACATCGGGCACTTCAGGAACTGTAGTTTCGTGCTTCCATTTCAAAGTCCCTCTCTCTTGTCGAACGTTTAGGCCCAAGACATGGACGCCATTCCCTAAATGTTCTGGGTCCTCGACGTCAAACCGAACTCGGCCTTACACGTGATGATGACACAATGTCTTTGTTCACATATATGTCATCAAGGTATGCCGATGTCCCATCTTTTATTGTTTCTTCCTGTGACAACACAGCGTGAATGATGGTCTTCATTATTTGGGGTGTCATGTTCAGCCCCAAGGCTTGTCTGGTAAGGCAGTACCTCCTGCTAGCAAACACTACTGTCTGAAATGGCCACATTGTTTCACTGATTCGAAACTGCAGGTATGCTTTTCTTAGATCCAGCAGGGACACATTGGAACCCTGCTGACGCCACTCTCGTAGCTTGCTGGCACAAACGTCAGCATCTGCCGTGAACGCATCAACATGCGCGTTCAGTTCACGGTAGTCCATCACTGGCCTCACCTTTGCTTTGTTGTGTTGAGCGACCGCCATCAATGGAATCAGGCATCAAGAATCAAGTTTATCTTAGGGAATTAACCATCCTTGATCCAATCCCAAAGTTCCTCTTCTTATGCAGGCCTCATTTGGTCGGGCAAATGGTACTCTGTTACCTCATTTCGCAGTTTGGCTGATTCCTGGTTTTCTGACAACTTTTACGCGGCTGTCCAAGCCTTCTGCTGCTGGTCAAATTCGACAATAAAGTCTAGCTGATCAATCTTCAAAGCAGCGCAACACTGGAACCTTCTCCTGAAACTGTACCGCTCGTCTACGTTATGTGAGCTCCACCTAGGGCTCTGCTGGCATCATAGCCTAAAAGCAGGTCAAAGCTGAGCGGTTTCTCAAGTACTACCAGTGCTTCGACGTGAGCCGTATTTCTAGTTCTAGTGCGAATGTTCACAGCGTCCATGCCGCAACATGTCCGCGTTGCTCCACTGAAGGTGGTTACTCTAGCAGCCTTTTTCTTCCAAGTGTGGCAGAGGTCCACGCTCACTATGGTGCGAGAGCACCTCGAGTCGAGGAGTACTGAGCACAATGTCTCGTTGATATAGACCTGAATGGTCGGAAGTGCCTCATCTAATTTCTGTTTGAGGAAAAGGTCGCCGCTTGTCCCCGTTTCCCGAACAATCGTGGGCCATATGACCAGTCTCATTACATCGGTAGCAGCGAACAGCTGTCAGTCGCCGCCAGCAGTTCCTCGCAATGTGGCTCTAGCCTGCTCACGACTTCACCATACAGGCCGGGCCCCTGGGACAATCTATCATCACTTGATGCGGGCTGTGAAGCAGCAACTACCGGTTCTCTCATCTCATAAGTGTTCTTCATTACAGTCCTGCCCTGGTCTACCAGATCATTAAGGGACAATGAAGCTATGCTTGAGCTAGCCCGCAGAAGTTGCTTTGCTCCGGTTGGGAGCCCTGCCAAAAATTTGCATGTCAAGGCCCGCTCAGGCAGCCCACCAAACAACACCGTCAACTTTGTCAGCTCGGCCAAATAAACATTGACAGTTTCGCCAGGATGCAGTGGCGGGGTTGATAGCGAACGCCTTCTTTAATGCTGCCTTGATCCTTTCATAATCCTGGTTTTCCTCAGGACTAAGCTGTGTATATACTGCGAAAGCCCTGCCAGACAGACGTAGAGGAACCACGTGTTCAATGCTCTTCACACTAGACAACAGGCAATGCAGTTCTACCTTCTCCACCCAGTTAAGTACCGGGGTCGAGCCGTCGAATTCTGGTATTAATTTAAGGTCGAACTTTTCCCCCCATTATGCCGAAATAGCTTGCAGTTAAATGGGCTGGTAAACAACAAAATAAAATAAATACAATCAGCAAAAGTTCAGTTAGAATTCGTCACTGTCAACTTTCTCAACTTCCAGCATGTATTTTCCCGACCACCTCTGCCAATTGGCGCTTTATTAGAAAACTGACCCCATTCCATTTGTGCAGTGGAAGATGAGATCTCGTGAGATTCCACGAGACTACACCTTAAAAATTCATGGCTGCCATCTTTAATTTCTCTCTCTTTCAGATCCCAATCGAAGGTAAGTTGTATAACCGCACAATACACACGGGCGCTTTCTTCTTTGATCATTACATTCAATTTTAAAAAATGTTTATAAAAATTTAAAATAGTATTAACGATGACCAAATGCAAATGAGATTTGTTATAAAAATAAACAATCTTGTCTAACAATTTTCAATCAATTACAAAGAAATCATTAGGGGAAAATATTTAGAAAGATCTACTCTTGTAATATATGTCACTCCCCTACCAAATGTATTTTTACATTTTGCAAAATATATGTGGACATTACACAGGGGGAGGGAAATACAGAGGGAAATAGTTTTTCCAAAGAATCAAATCTTTAATTTCTATCACTAATATATATATATATATATATATATATATATATATTGCTTCTCTAGGGAGTTGTTCCTGTGGCAAGTCAGGGTTTGTAGATGGGTTCAAAGTTCCTGGTGTGGCATAATGCGGGCCATCCACAACTAGGTATATCTTAGAGAGAACACAATGATTGCGCAATGTTACTCTATTGCATCCATCTACTTGCACTTGGCAATTGTGTTGCAAGTGCAGCACTGGGATATGGTTTGCCTGATGTGAGTATCTATACCCAGCCAGAACAATTGTTGCCTTGCATTCGTCAGCATGCCATTCATGCCTTGATGTGCAGAGTGAATGGATTCTAGAACCTCTGCACGCAGTTGTCGAGGTATCAGGATTTTGTTGCCTTTGATGATAATTCATTCCAGGCAATATAATTCTTCATGCATAGGTGAGAAAGCATGGGTGGGATATTGTTGCATGACTAAGGGAAGCCATTTTAAATTAGATCTCTCAGGGTTCTGCATTCTTCATCTGTGGCTGCCATGGCTATAATCCTTTAAATTTAGGATTATTTTCATACATCGATGATGTTTTATCTGGAATTTGTACATAAGTGTCTTTTCCTTAAAATTTAAGAAGCAAGGGTTTTTGATAATCTCCAGGACTTGGTTTAAAAATATTTTAATTAGTGGTAGATGATCTACTGTTATTAATAAGTTTGGGCATCCGAGTATGAATATCTGATCAGACTCTAACCCATAGACAAGGGCTAAAGCTTCTCTTTCTACTGGTGCATATTGTGATTACGCATCATTTGTAAAACGGGATCCAGCCAAAATGAGCTTCCAGTGACCATCCCCACAACTCATGTTCAATTCACCCTTACATCTGCAGTGTTTCTTAAATAGGAAATATGATATTCCTGCTTTACTGGGGATAATAGAACTGTCACAAGTCCTGTCACTCTGTTCATTTTGAACATTTTGATACCTTTCTCAATCCTTTCCACTATCACTTTCTTTGATTCTTGAAATAAGTGCTCTAGTGTTTCATCCCAATAGAACTTTGTTCTTAGTCCTCAATAACTCTTGGAAGGGCACTTAACTTCTGCTTGTGAGAAGACATACGACACCTGGTTCACCAATTCAAACCAGGATCTAACCCCAATGATATTTGTTAGGGAAGAGAAGTTAAGGGTGGTTTCTGTCATTCTTTTTTGTGGGTTTAACCCTGTTTTCAGTAACTAGAAACCCTGCAAACTCTACTTCCATTTCTGAAAAGTGAAACTTGTCTCGATTAAACACAATCCCTTTGTTGACGCAGTGATTTATATAGTCAATTATGTGCCAGAATGAAGATTCCATTGAGTTGTCCTATAGGAGGCTGTCATCTATACATTAGGTTTTACGAGCCATATACATAGTGATGTCATCAAACTGATGGGTGTACCCATCTCCTGATCCATGGAATCCTTGAGGGGCTCGACAGTACCTATATCAGCTCCACTCAGTAATGAACGTAGCAGCGTCTCGTGCAGCTGAAGATAGCAGTAGACTGTGGTACCATTCCATGCATCTAGTAGTTTTTCTGGTGTGTGCAGGTATCATTTAGACCTGATTGACTAGAGATGAGGTCTGATGCATTTCTCTCCTAGTGGCATCATTCAACTTCTGTAGATCCACCGTTTGCCTTGGGGACCCATCCTTTTTTGGCGCGACCACCATTCTTGAACACCAAGTAGTAGGTGTGCCTACTGGTATCAATTCTATCATCCCCAGTGCAGCATCTCTATCTATGTCCTGTTTCACTTTTTTTCTTCCAGTGATGGGGAACAGGTAACGTAAATTGGTGTTACTTCTGGGAGGAATTTTATTTCTAAGGAGTTACCCTCCATTGTTTGTAGTGGTTGATGTGGACACGTGTTAAATGCACTTGAGTTAAAGTGTTCCTTTAGCCATTTTTCCAATTCCTGTCTGTTGGATTCTGTTGGCTTGATTGGGATGGTTTGTGGTTTCTTTGAAACAGACATTCTGCACGGGCATTCACATGGAGCTAATTCTTTTATCTTTCTCAAAGAGTTATTCCATGATAGTGAGGATGGAAAACTGGAAGGCAATAAGTTTATCTCTTTCAAGGCCGTTTGTGATAAATAAAGTTCAAAGATGCTTTCTGACACATACACGACCTGTCATATCTCTTTTGTTCACCTTAATGCACAAAAACAAAACACCTCTGATGTGTAATTGGCTTGTCCGTTATATCCCGTATCCAATGAGTTATTGACATGAGGTACTCATTTGGATATTTCAGGAGCTTCTGGATTTCTGGTCCACTCGAACATGTTTGGGCCCCTGTGTTTGCAAAAGCAGTGATCCAATGACTGCGCTGGCTTACCGGTTTTCTCAGTACATGTCCGAATCTTGTATGAATTGCAGGCATCATAGTCACTTCCATTATAACTGAGGCAGGTAACTCTGGGGCACAAAACTGAAATTGTTCCCCATCCCACTTAAGGTGAGATATGTTCTCTGGCTGTGTTTTATTGTGCTTGTGAGCAGAAAAATTATCCAAGGTACCATTAGTGAATATAAATATAATTAGATCTCTTGGACAATAAAAACATATAGGTTGTCATTCACGGACGTACATCCAAGCAGTGTAACATTAATGCGGGAGTAACTCAGGGGTTGATCCCTGAACGATTATTATTCCTGATATTTATAAACGACCTCCCAGATAATATGGTATATTTGCTGATGATACAATGCTCTATAATAATAATATAATGAGGGAAGAACAGCTGTACATAAATCTAAGACGATGGCAGAATCCTTAGAAAATGACCTCCAGACGATAGTGGAATAGGGCCGCAAATGGATAGTAACATTTAATGCTGGTAAAACTAAGCTGCTCTCCTTTAACAATTACGCCTCTCCAACTATCTATATCTATGACAAATAACACCCTACCTGAGAATTCTACCTTCAAACTCCTCTGCCTAACATTTGCGGGCAATATGAACTGGAACAAATACATAGAGGACATTGCAAAGAGCTAGAAGACTACTCACACCTGAGAGTATTCTGTACCTCTACAAGGCCACCATTCACGCATGCATTGAGTATTGTTGCCACATTTGGGCTGGTGCATCTACCACTAGTCTTTCCCTCTTAGATAGGGTCCAAAAAGAGTTGTCAATCTAATCAGTTCCACTTTATCAACTAAGCTCCAGCCCCTGTCTTATTGCCGCAATGTTGCATCACTGTGCCGGTTTTACAAATATTTTAATGGAATATGTTCTGATGAACTCGTTTTACTTGTATCCCCCTCGACGTACATATCCCTGACAAAACTGCTTAGCAATAAGATCTCACCCCTTTCACTGTTGATGTCCCGAAATGCCAGGAAGCTTTCTATTCTAACAGTTTCTTCCCTAGACTTTGGAATTCCCTTACTGCTGCCTGTTTCCCTAGCTGCACTTATATGCATAAGTTTAAATGTAACATAAACAAATATCTTGTTAATCTTTCCTAGACATAGCCCCAAATAGTAGCCCCTTATATTCAAGTGGCGATATGCTTTGTATGGGGTGAACATGAGTTAAAAAAATTTAAAAAAAGAAATGACTCCCCCACTTCTCGATACTTTGCTGGTGGCTATTGTTCTGGACCACTCAAATTTATGGCATACTTTTCAGATGTCCCACCACCTCGCAAAAATCCAACTGTTGGACAATTACTTCGACTCATCAATCCTCTTATGTGTGACGTCTTTCCGCAACCATTGCAACGTTTGGTACATTGTGGAGTTGAAGGAGCCTTTGTCTCCTGGTTGTGCTGTTCTTGGTTCAATGTTTATACACCAAATAGTGCAAGAGGGTGTGCGGCATCGTTAAAATGGGGAGCTGACTTATCAGTTGCCTCTAGGTAGACCAACCAAAAGAACTTCTGCTCTAATGTAATAAGCGAAGCTATCTGCGCCATTACTCTTCTTTGGTGTTTAGTATTTTGCAGCCCAACTATCATCTGTTCATCAACCATATCGTCTCAATAGTCCACTTACTGCTGGCAAATCCGTTCGGACATTGAATTCTAAATTCACAAAATTTGGCTTGGCCACGCAGTCTCGATAGGAAATAAGTTATTTACTCACCCTTATTCTGTTTCATAGAGTGAAATTTCTGCTGGTGAACTTTTTTGTGAAATCATCTCACAGTCACCAGTCAATCTGACATCTTTGTCAGGTACTCCCCTGAGGTAGAGTTGAGCCTTTCTGGCCCTACAAGTTCAAAAAGTAACCTGTTTGTTTCCAGCATACAGGTCTCCCATAGTTTGTTCCAAATTACAGTTGCGTCTTCCAATTTGCATACCTCTTTATATCGCACCCAGGTGTCCAAAACTAATGCCCATTCGCCATCAGTGATATCCAGTGATATTGAATGTTATGATTTTTTCATTCGCGATATGTTAGGATGACCACGAAGCATCTCTTTCCTTAGTTCAACGTTCTTTCTGACGCTCAACAAGTCACTTCAATAAAAAGCTTTCTTGCTCCATGGTATTTTAGTGGTGAATATTTCCAATGTCCAATGTTGTTTTCAAGAATTTTCATGCTTTACAGTGGTAATCTTGTTTGTAGCGCCATGTAATGGTAGCATAAAGTGGGAAAATGTATCTTTCCAGCTCGTTGCTGAGCTCAACACAAAATGCAAAGGTCTGTGCCCACGGCTGTGATATATATAGTCATTAGGGGAGATCAGTACTGGTTGCCTCGTGTTGTCAGAGACAGACAACTCAAACCTATACACATATGCTTGCAACTATTTGCCTCAAATTCAGTGCAGTTGTAAAAGTCTACATGTTAATAGCACGTCATGCCTGTCATTTGATAATATGGTGTAGATGATGCATGTCTCTTTGATAAATTTTCGCTGGCAAGCAAAAAAGGGAGTTGGCTTTGTTTACAATATAATTTAATTAATATTAGTATCATTTATAACAAAATTTGCTCATAAATCGGCATTAGAAAACTTGGTAATCGGCCAATTATCAAAGGCCGATTAATTGGTAATTGGCTAATCGGTACATCTCTACTCTCAATGTACCATTGCTAGGAATTCAATGATGCATCTCTACTTTTGATGCATATCCATGACAAGGGTTGCTTTCTTAGAATCTTACACTGTCAATATCTGCAACAAAGATGAAACATTCAGGTTATTAATGCATAAGGTCAGTCATCATAACAATGCAATCACTTCTGGTCCATTCGGGCAAAATAAAAAATAAGAGGCATTACTTTTGGAATGACCTCGTATTATAAACTACATACCATTTTTACGTCCTAATGTTATCAGACGTTCAGCCCAACGCTTGGTATCAGCATCTAAAGTGTTTCGACATTTTTCAAAGAATGTTACAATCGTGTCAAATACATCTTGACGCATGCTAAAAACAAATTAAAAAACATATTTAGAAAAATTTGAAATAAAACTTATCAAACAGTAAAATTCAATCATTTCTATAATTCATATATATAAAAAGTCAGATCTTAAGGAATCAACAATGAGAAAAAAGAGAGCATTATTCACTAAACTATATTATTTTAAAAAGTAAAACTTATGAAACAAAACTTTATCGCTGAATTTCTTTTGAGTAAAATCTATGAGCTATATGATAATGTGATTAGAGTATTAAATCCAACTGAAAATTAGACAAGAAAATGTTTTAAAAATTTAAGTGATACAACTATTTTCAGCATTTTATTAGGTTGAGAAGAAAGTTCCTGCGAAATTTTAAATTTTGATTTCAATTAATGTATTTTCAGATAAGTTTTTATTATAATACCTTTACTTTAATTTAATTATTAATTTAATTTAATGTATTTTCAGATAAGTTTTCGTTATAATACCTTTACTTTATATCATTTTAAAGAGCGTTTTTCGCTTTATTTAATCATTTAAATTACAATCGTACAACAATTATGTCTTTTTTCAGAACATTGAATACAAATGGAAAAAAAGCAAATTCACAATTTTCTTATTTCAATTCAAGCTAGGCCAAAAAGCTGCTGAAACAGCTTGCGATATCAGCGAAGTGTTTGGCCCAGGAACTACTACTAAATGCAAAGCATTATAGTGGTTTAAGAAATTTTATGGCGGCAATGAGAGTCTTGAAGATGATGAGCATAGTGGTCAGCTATTGTATGTTGGCAACAATCAATTAAGAATCTTAGTCGAAGCTAATCCACACACAACTGTTCGAGAACTTGGTCCTGAATTAAACATAATGTATACAACGATTTCCTATCACTTGAGAGAGATTGAAAAGACAAAAACTCTTGATAAAAGGGTGCCTTACAAATTGAACAACAACAAAAAGAAATGCCATTATGAAGTGTCATCTTCCCTTCTTTTACGCAATAAGAATGACCCGTTTCTCAACCAGGTTGTGACTTGTGATGAAAAGTGGGTTCTTGACGACAACCGGTGACGCTCAGCTCAGTGGTTAGATGCTGACAAAGCTCTACGACACTTCCTGAAGCTGGCGTTGCACCAAAAGAAAGTCATGCTGTTTGCTGTTCTGTGACCGATCTCATCCGTTAGTTTTTTGAATGCAGGCGAAACCATTATGGCAGCGAAGTACTGTCAACAAATGGATGAAATGCATCAGAAACTTTGACAACACCCAACATTAGTCAACAGAAAAGGCCCAATTCTCCTCCACAACAATGCCCGACCACACATTGCGAAACTTATCCTGTAGAAGTTGAATGAATTGGGCTACAAAATTCTGCTTCATCTGCCATACTCTCCAGACCTCTCACTTACCAACTACCACTTTTTCAAGCAGCTCGACAACTTTCTGCATGAGAAATGCTTAAAAAACATAAGTGATATCAAAAGCGCTTTTAGTGACTTCATTACCACCAGAATGCAAGATTTTTAAGTTACTGGCATAAATACACTAGTTTTGTATTGCCAACAGTGTTGATTCTGATGGTGCTTATTTTGATCAAAATATTTTTGTTTGAGCTGAGATATGTTCATTTCAATTTAGAAGTTAAAAACCGCAAGAATTTTCTTGTCAACCTGATAAAATGACCATTTTATGTAAATGTATAATTGCTACTTACTTATCGCATTATTTTCAAGACCTCAAACTTAAAATATATTACACAAGAAATTAAAGATGTAGGCAATTATTGTTTCTTTTAAGCTTCCTGATCAGATTACATACATATTAATAATCTATAAATTGCATCTTTCTCCTCTTAAAAAAATAATTTAATAATTATTTCATTTTCACCAAACATAAATTTTCATGAAAATTCACTGTTTTTATTAGATTATCTTACTTTACCAACAATACTAAAGGTAAAATAGATAAACATTATATTTACAAGCAAATATTTGCGTGCATTTTTATTATTATATAAGGTTTACTTTAAATCTTAATGAAAAATAGATTTGAACAATAATTTTCAAAAAAATTTTTATATAAATTGAAAATTTTGGGTTTAAAACAAACAAAAAAAAAATTGGAAAGGAATTGCTTGGTTTATCTTTAATGCTGACATTTTTTTAATTCAGTAATAAAAAGAATAATAGAAAATAAATCATTAAAAACAGTCATGCATGCCATGCGAAATTAATGTTTATTTTTTTTTATTGTCATTTATACAATCGTAAATCAAGAGATATAATTTACTAGAGATTATCTTCTAAATTACATAATTTTATTAAATAATTTTAATGCTTACAAATAAAATATTTACAAAGGATGATAAATCTCTGTAGTTAAAGTAGTAGTAGTAGCAGTAATAGTAACAATAAGAATTAATTTTCATGAGAAGACCTTCATGCCAGACCTTTTCAAAAGCTTTGTATATGTCAAGCACTCCTGCCTTATCCAGTATATAGTATATGCGTTTAGAGATGACTTATGACATCTGTAGCAGAATGCTTTTCACACCTTCCAGTATGATATATCTTTAGTCACCATTTGTTTATGCATGGCGTATTGTTCTCACATCTAGACCAGTGCATCAACCACTATTCTCTCCCTGTTAGACAGGTTACAAAAACAAGCAATTCTGGCGAAAGAACTGACCCAGTAAATTATCGCCCCATTAGCCTCCTCCCACTTTTCACCAAAATATTTGAAACCATAATTAACCAAGCTCTAGTCCATCACCTTACAGATGCTAAACTTCTGACTGACCAACAATATGGATTTAGGTAAGCCCGTTCCACAGCAGACATCCTCACTGTAATCTCAGAATGTATATACCAGTCACTGGACAAAGCGGGGGAGGGTAGAGCGGTAGCTCTAGATATATCTAAGGCTTTTGACAGGATATGGCATGAGAGTCTTCTCAAGAAAATCAGATCATACAGCATCACTGGAAGAATAAATAACATAATTAGATCCTACTTAGATAAGAGAAAAAGTCCAGGTTGTCCTCGACGGTTGTACATCTAAACAATCTGATATAAATGCGGGAGTGCCTCAGGGGTCTATCCTGGGACCTCTGTTATTCCTAATATTCATAAATTACCTCCCTGACAAAATTGTCTGTGAGATGGGTATGTATGCTGACGACACCACGCTCTATAACAGACACGACAGGAAAACAAATGAACACATATCTAAAGAAATGGCAGAAACATTAGAGGAAGACCTCCAATCCGTAGTGGAATGGGGACAAAAATTGATGGTTACCTTTAATGCTGCCAAGACTAAACTTGTTTCCTTCAATAATTACAAGAAACCTTCCCTACCGCCAATAGCAATGGCCAATGACTCTTTATCTGAAAGTACATCTTTTAAACTCCTCAGCCTAACATTCACACGAAACATGAGTTGGAACAATTACATTGATAACATTGCCAGGAACACTGCGAAGAAGGTGGGTTCTCTCTCCCGTGCTAGAAAGCTATTAACACCTGAAAGTATCCTATACCTCTATAAGGCCACCATTCGCCTATGTATGGAGTATTGTTGCCATATTTGGGCTGGTGCATCTGCCACTAGTCTCTCGCTCCTAGACAAGGGTCAAACAAGAGTCGCCAATCTAATAGGTCCTGAACTGTCAGCTAAACTTCCGCCTCTGTCACATCGACGAAATGTTGCATCCCTCTGCCTGTTCTACAAGTACTTTAACGGTGAATGCTCTGACGAACTGCAAGCACTTGTGCCCCCTCGACGTAAGTACCCCTGACAAACCCGACAAGCAGCTAAATCCCACCCCTTTACAGTAGAGATCCCTAGATGCAAGAGAGCGAGCCTTCTACTCCAGTAGTTTCTTCCCCAGAACAGCTAAATTCCCTTCCAGGTCCCTGCTTCCCCAACTGTACTGACATGCAGAAGTTCAAGTGCAACGTGAACTGACATCTTGCTGCCCAACTTTCTACACAGTGCCCCTGATGCTTATGTCTCTGATAGTAACCCCCAACAACAAAGTGGCAATGTGCCTTGTTTGGGGTGAAAATGTAATAAAAAAAAAACATGAAAAAAAAACATGAATTACATATGTATGCAAAAGGGATCATGTGACGATAGGAAAATGCTCTTGCTGTTCTGATGACAACCTATTCAGGTGAGGGATGAGAATGAGGTTCAATGTTTCTTCTTAATATCAATGATCTTCTTGAGAAAGTTAAAAAAAAAAAAAAAATAACATCTATGTTGATGACACTACTTCCTATTCTAGTGTTTCTTGCCCATCTCCCTGAGATGAGTTAAAATATGCAGATGATCTAAAAGTTAACCTGGGTTTAGCTGAGGAATGGGGTATGAAATAGTTTGTTTCGTTTGCCTTTCAATCATAGATGTGTCTTTTTTCTTCCTGCGATTTTCATGAATGGCTCTGCTCTTGAGAAATTCTTGATCTTGACACTGAAAATTCTTGGTCTTTCTTTAGCAATACCACACCATTTTTTTTCTTTAAATCAAATAAACTACAATCAAGCATTATTGAAAAGAGCATAAAAAAACAAAGAAATAATAGTTTTTTTTAAAATCTGAGTTCACTAGACATTTTGCCTATAGTCAGTCTTATTCAAATGCATATTAAGTAGTAAATACCACACCATTGTTTTCTTTAGATCGAATAAACTCAAGTCAAGCATTAGTGAAAAGAGCATAAAAAAAAACAAAGAAATATCTCTAGTTTTTTTTTAAATCGGCCCATTAGAACTGGAGTTATGACTATTCAAAGTATCAAAAAATGTGTGGTTCATGGACATTTTGCCTTAAGTCAGTCAAATGCATATAAGCTTGTGACTGAAAATGGTAGGAAATTTGGACAATTTACAGACTAACCCATCTTTAAAAAGCTGTATTTTCAGAACTTTTTAAGATATTATGATTAAATTTTGAACATATTATCATAATACCATGAAGGTTCAGTTGGCGTTATTTATGACCATTTCACTTGGTAACTTACGGACTGATTAGCATACTAATTTGTATATTCCAGTTTCATTTTAACAGCTTTAAGTACGAAAATCATAAAAACAGTAAAAAAAAATGGTAAGTAAGGCTTTATCATCATAGGAAGTATTATTCTGGTGGACATTATCATTTGCCATTATAACATCATGAAAAATTCAAGATGATGACTGGTAAATCCAAAATGGCTACAATGACACAATTAAAAGAAATTAACAAAATATGGCTTGTAGCATATCAAATTAAAAAACATTTTGTACAGATCAGAATTATGTTTTTAAGCACATTAAACTAACTAGCATAATTAAGTTTCATTTAAATGGCTTTAAGTAGAAGCATCATAAAAAACAGTTAAAAGAAATGGGAGGTAAGGCTTTATCATCATGCAAAATATTATTCTGATGGGCATTATCATTTGTCATCATTAGACCGTGAAAAATCCAAGATGGCAACCAAGAAATTCAAGATGGCCACCACAATATAATTCAAGGAAATTTTGTACAGATTACAATAATGTTTTCAAGTACATTAAACTAATTAGGATTATTAAATTTCATTTTAACAGCTTTAAGTTACTATGACAATTATCAGGTGAGTTTCTACCACTATTTTGTATAATTTTTTTATTTTTAAATCATTCTTGAGACTTTAAGAGACTTCAGACATTTTTTCTTGTTCTGATGTAACACTCAACACTTGTTTTTGGAACAGAATTAAACATTTACAATCCCAAAAATTTATTAAGGTAGGTAGAAGAGTAAATTGCCTTTGGTAAGATTTATTTGTTATATATTTGTTTCTTGGACACTTTTTCATACTTCTGTGGATTATAAAACAAACCTAATAAAAGTTATTCTTTTACTTAACGAGATAAGTGGTTTGTGCGTTTCATTGAATCATTTAAAAGTGTAGTCATGATATTTATTTGCTTCCCCTCGAAAGAAAATTAGACACAAGGTTGTTTTTAATGTGGGGGGAAAACCAGCTCCCCTTAAAGGGGGCACTCTGGCAGTATCCAAATAAATAGTAATTGTCTCGGTATGAAGGGTTTCCCCTACATTGACCAAGGACCAATTATGGAACAGATACTACCTGGGCGAATGGTGGGAATTGTCGGTCATTCTTTTTCAAAGAATTTATTTTTTATAAAATATTCTTTTCCTTTTCATAATTAAAACTTATGTTTTCTAAATAACAAAAATAAAATGAATACTTTGTGTTTGTAAGTTAGTTGAGAAACGTTTTGTTTACAGATTTTTTTTTTTGTGTGCGTCACAGCACACAAAAATTCTCATGTTTATACACGGTTGTCACTAATTTGTGCATGTAAAGTTTTTATCAATTCTTTTCAAATTTAAGGATAAAAGAAATATATTCACTATTAAATAGCGTTTGAACACAATTTCTATTTTTACTTGTCTTTGTATTTCAAAGTGTTAACTTTGAGATGTTTTATTTGCGACACAAAAACCAAGAACAATAACAACAAAACAAGGTTCATTATCGGTTATTCTTTTCCAAAAAAATATTCTTTTCCTGTCTATAATTAAAAATTTATATTTTGTAAATAATAACAAAAATAAAATGTATACTTTATGTTCGTAAGTTACTTGAACGTTTTGGTTACAGATTTTTTTGTGCACGTCTTGGCACACAAAAATTCTCATGTTTTGTGAGAAATTCCATATACAACTGCCATCTTTCTTGTTTAGGCCAGCCACACAGTTCTAGTAGCCGGTCCGTGATTGGTTGATTTTGAATGAGTCAAATAAATTGCTTGGTGCCCCTTTTGCATCATGCTTTATTTTTCAGTCTAACAGAAACTTGGCAACGGGATAGATTCATCTCAGCGGTTCTCTCTCGAGGGAGCCAAGACAATTCCTTCATGGACACCAAACAGTTGGTGAACGAAGGCTACAACTCTACAAGCAGAGACAACTTATATTACTATATTTATCCTAATTGAGGATGACATTCAAGAACTGTTCTACATGTTTACCAATTATCTCAATTCATCTTGAGTCCCATGGGGCTAATATGCCTGATTATAGGCGCCATCATTCCCACCGAGTTTACTATGAACATTCATGGATCCTTCCAAAGGAACAACGAACTAACATTCCAACAATAGGAATTCAAACTAAAGGCTCCATGAGTATGGAAGCAAATCGGGCCACTGTTTTGCAAAAGGACTATACCAGAACCAAAGAACTTTCATTGCTGTTACTTGTGAATAAATTTGGAGTTTGAAAGGTAAGGGTTTTGTTTGTAGAATTCATTTGCTTCTGCAGGGAGGAAATTGAGATGTGAGAAAGAAATTTCTTACATTCTCATTTTTTTGCAAAACAAAGAAAAAAAAAACTCATTATTTTTGCAAAACGACTAGTTGAAATATATTCCCTTTTGTTTTTTGCAAACGTTATAATTTGTACAAATTCTTGATTTAAGACGAGCAGACTTTTTCCAAAATTTGAACAGATTATTGTGGATAAGGTTTCTAAGTATTACGTTAAATGTAATTCTTAGAAACCGTAGTTCGTTAACTTAAAAAAAAAAAAAAAAAAGAAGGAAAAGATAAAATATTTTTTTTCTGTTTCGTTAAATCAGAAAGGTAATTTATTTCGTTAATGTAACTTATGTCGCTAAAAACTTCTAATTAGCTCAGGTGGGTTCATGCCTTGTTTGAAGTGAATTCTACAAAAATTGATTTGTTAATAAATTTTCACCTTAATATAATATAATATTGTAATTTCTCAATTTTATCCAACCTTAAAAATTATTAGTTGAAAAAAATTTTTTTTCAGGAATAAGTCTGTTTTTATCCATTGAATTATTTATACAAATTTGTTTTTATCCATTAAATTATTTTTTTTTTAAATTTGTTTTCATCCCTTGAATTATTTTTACAAATTTGTTTTTTTTTTCCATTGATCTATTTTTAAAAATTTGTTTTAATCTTTAGAATTATTTTTACAAATTAGTTTTTATACATTGAATTATTTTAAAAAATTTGATTTTATTAACTGAATTATTTTTAAAAATTTATGTTTATCAATTGAGTTATTTTTAAAAATTTGTTTTTAACAACTGATTTATTTTAAAAAGTTGTTTTTATCAACTGAATTATTTTAAAAAATTTGTTTTTTTTTTAATCAAAATCTAATCAATTAATTATTTTTAAAAAATTTTTGTCCATTGAATTATTCATACAAATTTAATTTTATCCATTGAATTTTTTAAAATTTGTTTTATCCAATGAAATATTTTTAAAAATGTTTTTATACATTTAATTATTTTTAAGAATTTGTCTTTATCCATTGAATTATTTTTAAAAAAATTATTCATTGAATTATTTTTTTAAAAATATATTTTAATACTTTGAATCATTTTTACAAGTTTTTTTTTATCAATTTAATTATTTTTTCAGATTTGTTTTCATGCATTGAACTTAAAAGATTTTTTATCCATTGAATTTTTTTACAAATTTGTTTTAATCCTTTGAATTATTTTTTAAAATTTGTTTTTATCCATTACATTACTTATAAAACTTTGTTTTTATCCAGTGAATTACTTTTATACATTTCCATATATTCATTGAGTTATTTTTAAAAATTAGTTTTTATTCATTGAACTATACTTAAGAATTAGGTTTTACTCATAGAATTATTTTTACAAATTTATTTTTATCCATTTAATTTTTTTTACAAATTTGTTTTAATCCTTTGAATTATTTTTAATTTGTTTTCATTTGTTGAATTAATTTTACAAATTTGTTAGTACCGCTTTAATTTAAAAAAAAAAAAAAGTATTCAATAATTCAATGGATACTAAATTTTTTTTTTTGAAAATTCATTTTTATGCATTGAATTAATATAAAAAATTTGTTTTTATCCATTGAATTATATTTACGAATTTGGTTTTTAATCATTGAATTATTTGTACAAATTCGTCTTTATCCATGGAATTTTTTAAAAATTTGTTTCTAACCATTGGATTATTTATAAAAATTTGTTTTAATCCATTGAATAATTTTTCAAATTTGTTATATCTATTTAATTATTTTTACAATTTTTTATTTATTCATTGAATATTTTAAAAAAATTGTTTTTATTCATTGAATTATTTTTTTAAATATATTTTGATCCATTTTTTTAAATTTGTTTCCATTCATTAAATTATTGTTAAAAATTTGTTTTATCCATTGAATTCTTTTTCATAAATTCTTTTTTATCCATTAAATAATTTTTTTTAAATTTGCTATATCTGTTAGAGTTATTTAAAAAAAATTGTTTTATCAATTGAATTATTTTTAAAAAATTGTTTTTGTTAATGAACTATTTTTTAAAATAATAAAAATTCCTTTGAATTAATTTTATAAATTTGTTTTTATTCAATTGAGTTATTTTTAAAAATTTGTTTTTATCCATTGAATTATGATGAACTACAGGAGCCCTAACTCTTTGGTAGCACTTTGAGTAGCTGCTTTATCATTCATTGTATAATATTGGGATGGTTATAGTTGCCATGAAATCCAAAGCAAAAAAACATATTTGAATCAGATAACAACCCAAACAAAATCAATTCACCTCTTCTCTTGAAGCTAGCATTCACAAATAAATGTGGGTTTAAAAGTAATTTAGATGATGTAGAATCTTTTCTCCTCGTAAACTCCCCAGATATCCTAACATTAAGTGAAACCAACCTACACTCCTCAGTCCCTTTTAACTACTTTAACATGACAGTAAGTCTACATTTGTACACCTTAACTAATGAGCACAGTTTAGAATCAGATGACCAAGCCTTCGTGTGCTAGCCTTACAACATTGTGTCAGTTATATTTTCTCTACTGTTCCTCTTCAAATTGGGACTGTACCCTAATCAACCATGTATCTGACACTATAGATACAGCACTTTCCTTAAATACTAATGCTCAGGTACATGGATTTGAAAAGTTTAATGTCTACCACAGTAGTTGGTTTGGTTATTAGAGTTCACATAGCTGGTAGCAGCCAACATAACTTCTCTATATTTCATTCCCTAACATTCCTCCAAGAATGTGTAGATCAACAAGTCTCACTTCTAGATCTATTCTTAACTACAGTACCCGAGGATTATAGCAATAGTTTACTCAGGAATGCCGATCACCTTGTGATACTGGTTGATATCACTTTAAGTTCCCAACCCCAAGCTGAGGAGCCATTGCTAAAAATGACAAGATACTCTAAAAGGCTGACTGAGAAACCATCAGAGAACACATCAGAGATGCCCCATGCATTGTTTCTTCCTGCTGAACAGTGTACCAATGAGACAATTGAATGGAACAAAGCAGAGATTGAAACACATGGTTCTACACAAAAGTACTTCTGCATGCTCATAGTTTTGTGTAGGAAGCCCCACTCTCTCCAATGGTTCACTTCAACTTGTGCAGCAGCCATTGTACAAAGGCAGTATGCTTTCCGCTGATTCGTCTGCAACAAGTACAAATAGACAAAAGTTTATAGAAGCTAAAAATTACGTATAATAACTAACTAGACAGAACCCACGTACAAATAGACATTAACACATTGACAAATGCAATACGGACAAGTAACACAACAGAGCAATACATGTTCATAACCGACTGCGTAGAGACCTCTATAATTTTTTCTTTTACATTTTCACCCCAAACAAGGCACAATGCCACTTTGATGTAGAGGGCTACTATCAGGAACCTAAGTTGCAGGGGTACTATGTAGGGAGTTTAGCAGCAAGATGTCTGTTCACATTACACTTGAACTTCTGCATGTCAGTACAGTTTGGGAAGCAGGAAACCGGAAGAGAATTCCAAAGTCTAGCAGTTCTGGGGAAGAAGCTATTAGAGTAGAAGGCTTTCCTACATCTAGGGATCACTACTGTGTAAGGGTGGGACTTCGCTGCTTGTCGGGTTTGTCGGGGGTATTTTCGTCGAGGGGATAAAAGGGCTTGTAGTTCATCAGAGCATGCACCATTAAAATACTTGTAAAACAGGCAGAGGGATGCAACATTTCGTCGATGGGACAGAGGCTGAAACTTAGATGACAGTTTGGGACCTGTCAGGTTGGTGACCCTCTTTTGGACTGTCTAGGAGCGAGAGACTAGTAGCAGATGCACCAGCCCAAATGTGACAGCAGTACTCCATACATGGGCGAATGGTGGCTTTGTAGAGGTACAGGATACTTTCATGTGTAAGTAACTTGCTAACACGGTAGAGAGAGCTCACCTTCTTTGCAGCAGCCTTGGCAATGCTCTCAATGTATCTATTCCAACTCAGATTTCCTGTGAACATGAAGCCAAGGAGCTTGAACGAAGTACTTTCAGGTAATGTATCTTTAGCCATAGCTATTAGTGGTTGGTAAGGTTTCATGTAATTATTAAAGGAAACGAGCTTTGTCTTGGCAGCGTTGAAGGTTACCGTCCTTTTTTGACCCCATTCCACTGCAGACTGGAGGCTTTCCTCTAGGATTTCTGTGATTACCTTAGATATGTGCTCATTAGTTTTACCCACATGCCTGTTGTGATGTCATCAGCGAATATACTCAAGTCAGAGGCAATTTTAGCAGGTAAGTCATTTATGAATATCAAAAACAACAAAGGTTCAAGGATCGATCCCTGAGGTATACTTGCATTGATATAAAATTTTTTGGACATACACATATCGAAGACAACCTGAATCCTTCTCTCCTTTAAAAAGGATTTAATTATGCTAAGCATTCGTCCAGTAATACCAATAGGATTTTATTTTCATGAGAAGACTATCATGCCATACTCTGTCAAAAGCCTTAGATATATCTAAGGCTACTACCCTCCCCTGCTTTATCCAGTGCTTGGTATAAACGTTCAGAGATTACAGTTAGAATATCTGCAGTAGAACGGGCTTGCCTAAATCCATATTGGTGGTCAGACAGAAGTTTAGTAGCTGTAAGGTGGTGGACTACAGCTTGATTAATTAAGGACTCAAATATTTTGGCAAAAAGTGGGAGGAGGCTAATTGGGTGATAATTTAATGGGTCAGTTCTTTCGCCAGAGTTTTTGTAAAGTGGTACTACAGAAGCAATTTTCCAGCAGTCAGGAAAGCAAGATTTGTTAAGTCATTTGATAAAGAGTTTAGAGAGAACTGGAGCAACCTCGACAGAGAATTTTTTTTAATAGCACAGCCGGGATGAGATCAGGTCCACATGCTTTTGAGGTGTCTAGGTTTTTTTATGATGATATGTACTAGAGAAGGGGTGATTTTCAGATCATCTAGTGTAGTTCTGGGTACTTGTGCATTTAACGAACCAGACATAACTCAGCATTTGCTCGGCATTGTCTGGCGCATGACGTCAACAGCCGGATAAAACCAGTGTTGCCGATAAAATAAAAACGCAACAAAATAACTGTAAAATGAAATTATAAATGTAGAAACATCCAAAAATAAATAAAAAGCAAAAACCTACCGTTCATTTATGTTTTTTATTATTATAATTATTACTGTTTGAAATTGTTTTCTTTTTGCAAAATAAATACTTAGAAAACATTTTTGTAAACAAATGATAGTTAGTAATTATTTTTTTTTAATGAAACGGTTTTTTTTTTCAACTATTTATGTAAAATAACCAACAAAAATGATATTTGTAGGATAACTTTTTTTTGTTTAAACAAATAATAGCTAGTAATTGTTTTTATTAGGAAACTTTTTCTTTTTTTTTTTTTCAACTATTTACGTAAAAAAAAAGAAAAACTCGTAAAGGAACAAAACTTTTTTTTTTTGCCAGGAACATATTTTTTCAGGAGGATGTATTTTCCTAAGACTTTTGAAGGGGATCAGATGATAAAGTGGATGGAGATGAGATAGCGAATGTGATAGGAAGCTCCTTATCAACCGGGTTGCCGGGTAGCTTTCGGCAATGTGGGTTAATACGGAGTCAAACGGCTGCCTACCAAACTTTTGTCTCCACATTAACTCTAAAATATGTGTCCAAAAGCTCCCGGTTGGTTCCGCATTCTTGTTTATTGCGTTATCGGCAGCTCTTGTTACTCTCGCTGCTCCTTATTTGTCCCTCAGTCCTCATTTCCAATGAGTGATGTTTCTGACAAAAGGTGAAAAAAAAGCTGCTCTCCAGGACGGCAATACTTCGTGAACAGTAGCCTGAGATGTTGGAAATTTTCTGTTCCTATGTCTATCCTTGTGGCCATGTCACTAGTAAGGGTGCTGGAGGTAAACGTTTTATCTGGGCTGATATTATCCGGCTGATAGTCAGGGACCCGAACCATCAGCAGGTGCAAAATACTGGGGTTGCTGTATTGCCATCTGGTGAATGGACTCTGGACCATGCAATAGTTTCTAGTGGGGCTTCTCAATGCCATACTAGTGGGTCATTGTTACGGCTTTACCTTATCATGGCTACAAAAAACAAAAAATTCCTCTCTGTTTCTCTCTTACTTTCCCTCTCTGTCCTGCTCTAACCAAGTCTGTCGACCTGTTCCACAAACCCCAATCCTCAACATGAAATATCTCCAGAAAAATAACACGTGCAAACCTAGAACCCCATCCTCCAACATAGACCCCTACTACCATGTCTCCTTCTCCAACATCAGGGGTCTACGTTCCAACCTTCCAGAGGTTGAAACCCAATTACAGGAGACGAAACCAGACATATTCTTCCTAAGCGAAACTGGCATAAGGCCACTTCTCTTGATGAATTCATAATTAAAGGATACTCTAACTTAACATCTAAATCTGACCCCCAAGATCGCTATGGACATGGAATATGTGCCTACATTAAATATGGCTTTCCATGTGGTAGGGATATCTCCAGAGAAGACTGTAATTTGCCTTATATGTGCTTCTAGGTTGCACTTGCTTACACCACTGCATTTATATTTGCTCTCTATCGCCCCCACAATAGCAGAGTTACTATCTTTAAGAGCATATCTGAAAAAATTGACCACATCCTGTCTGCTCACCCTTCAGCTAACATCCACATTTGTGGTGATTTCAATGTCCACAATGTGGAATGGCTGACCCACTCGAACAAGACAGATGATGAGAGGAGGTTCTGTCATGATTCTACCCCACATTGTTCACGAACCCACCCAAGTGCCCAATACTTCCGGTTAGACCTTCTAGACCTTTTTCTCACAACTTCCCCTGAGCTATGTTCAATTTCCATTCTGTCTCCTCTGGGATCTTCTGACCACTCAGTTGTGTCAGTTAAGATAAAAAGTAAATGTAATAAATCTTCAGATGTACCTCTCCACTGCACTGTATATCGATACTCTACGGCTGACTGGGATAGCTTCCGTACACTTATATCTGATCTACCCTTGCATTCCATGTTTGAAAAGGATGTATCCTCTATAGTATCAGACCTGACCGAATGGCTAATTGTAGGCATAGACCAATTCATACCATCCCAAAAATTCAAAAAAAAAAACCGTAACAGCCAGCCATGGTTCTCCCCAGAATGTGCTGTTGACATCGCGCACAGAAATCACTTTTTCCATAGCTACTAACGTAATAAATGCACTGAGACTAAAGCTGCCTTCAGGACTGCCAGCAACCACTGCAAAAGAGTAATAAAAAATGCAAGAGAGCTATATGCTCAGTCTGTTAAATCTAAAGTAGCTGAGCAGCAGCTTGATTCCCACCAGTTTTGGCAAATAGCAAACAGGATCTTGAACAGAAGCATGCGTTCTATCCCAACCATCATCAATGGACCAGAGGTCATCTCGTCAGCATCAGATAAGGCCAAACTATTTGCCAAGAACTTTGCAGCTAATTCTACCATATGCGACGAAGGCCATCAAGTCCCCGTATTTCCTCCTATAAGGGACAACATGCGCTGCAACATACAAATATCTGTGCGTGAGGTCATCAAGCTAATCAAGAACCTTGATTCCAGTAAAGCAACTGGCCCTGACGGCATTCCAATCATTGTGCTGAAAAAGCTTCAACCAGAACTTATCAGACCAATAAGTCTCCTGTGTGTTATGAGTAAGCTGCTGGAACCTATATTAAATAGAGAAGTAGTCAACCACCTCAGCAGAAATAACCTTCTTAGTGACATGCAATATGGTTTCTGTTCTGCTAGATCTACAGCAGATGTGCTAACTTATGTCTAATAGGATTAGCGAATCTCCTGACAAAGGCTTCCTCTCTGGGGCAATTGCTCTTGACATATCAAAGGCCTTCAATAAGGTTTGGCATAAGGGCCTACTTCACAAGATTTCCAGCTATGGTATAACTGGAAATGTTTTCTCTATCATTAAATCATTTCTCTCTGATAGGCTCATAAGAGTAGTGGTTGATGGGCAGAAATCAGAGGCCCTCAGTATTAATGCTGGAGTCCATCCTAGGCCCAACTCTCTTCCTGATATACATCAATGATCTCCCAAAACACATACTTAAATCATTCGTTGACATCTATGCTGATTACACAACCATCTATGGCAACACATCAAAGGCAGTAAATGACAAAGTGCTCTCTGCTTCTCTCTCCTCTGATCTTGAGCGCGTGGTACAGTGGGGTAGGAGGTGGCTGGTTACTTTTAATGCATCTAAAACCAAGCTCCTATCTTTACATCATCGACGCTCTGATCCCCATCTGGCATCAATTGAAATAGGTGGTTCTCGTCTCGGGGAAGCTCCATGTTTTGATAAGCTTCTGGGCTTGATCTTTACTCTTGACCTGAAATGGAACACATACATCAAGTCAGTTGCCAAGGTCGCTGGAAAAATGGTAGGATCATTCTACGGCTCCAGAAGATATCTCACCCCTGACGCAATTCTCTATCTGTATAAAAGCCAAGTACGTCCAAGGATGGAGTACTGCTGCCACATCTGGGCAGGAGCTGCTAAAAACAACCTATCTTGCCTTGACAGAGTACAAAATAGGCTTCGTGGTCTAGTGGGTGATGCCCTTTTCTCTTCCTTGCAACCTCTCTCCCACAGGAGAGACGTTGCGAGCCTGTCTTTATATTATCGTTACTACCATGGCAGGTGCTCGTCTGAGCTCCAATCTCTGGTCCCGCCTTGCCAATCTTTCATGATAAACATCCGTCCAGCTGAAACAACTGTCAAAAATTTTCCCCACTCCTTATCTGTGCCTAAATCAAAACCTACATTCCATGAACAAAGCTTCTTTCTTAGAAGTGCACGCCTGTGGAACTCTGTTCCGGTTGCCTGTTTCCCACCTGACTACACTCTGGATGTCTTCAAGTCCAATGTAAACAAATTCCTGATGAACCGCCCCTTAGTAAGACACTTTATCGAATCTCCAATACTAACATACTGTACACGCAATAACCTTTATTCCCGAGTGGCTTCCTGGCCTTGATAAGTGGTGACTACTTTGTAAAAAAAAAAAAAAAAAAAAAGAAAAGCATGTTAGCTTTCTCAGTTGCTGTGCAAATAACCTCATGATTGTTACATAGCTGTTGCTACGTCTTTCTTACAATTACTTCTAGCTTCTAGATACTTTGTTTGTATAGGACTTATGCCGGATAAATCTACGGTATGCATGTTGCCTGTGAGCAATGGCAGCTGCGCAAATAGAAGTAAACCATTGAGGAGAGTGGGGTTTGCTATAGAACTTCCGTGTAGGAACATGTGTTTCAATTGTTGCTTTGAACCATTCAGTGGTCTCATTTGTGCACTGTTCTGCTGGAAGAGAAAAGGTATTTCCCCATGGGGCGTCTCTGATGTGATCTCTAATAGTATCCCAGTCAGTCTTATTGTAGTACCTTGTCATTTTGAGCAATGGTTCTTCAACTTGGGGAGATGGGTCAGGAATGTTACTGTCTGTGTCAAAGAATGGGATATAGCAAAATTATGGATAACGCTACCAGCTTCATCACTGTAGTTAGAGAAGCCAAGCCAATTTCTGTGGTGGGCGTAAAAGTCATCAAATACATGTATTTGGGTGCTAGTGTCAAGGGAGAGTGCTATATCTATGCTGTCAGAGACAGTCCTGGGTTGATGGAGAGTAATAAAGATAATACAGGTAGTTAATGTTATGTTGTAAAGTTAGTTTAAAGCACATAAAGGTTTGGTCACCTGATTCTAGTTTAGATTCCCTAGATATGGGAAAGGTGTTAAGAATATAGACTCCAAGTCCATGCATGTGTCTGTCAGAGTCCTTATGACAAAGTGGAAGATAATCAGACATGTTAAAGATGTTAGATGGGATGGAGGAGTACAAGTTACTTTCAATTAGTGCTAAGATATCCAGGAAGTTTGCTAGGAGAAATGATTCTACATCATCTAAGTAAGTTCTAAGTCCATGGATATTTGTAAATACAAGCCTCAAGGGTGAAAGCGAATTGTTTGAGTGTGTGTCTGGTTTGAACGTTTTTTTTTGGATTGAGCTGTCATTTCATTTTATTTCATAGTTTCAGATCTAGAGTGAGGTGCTAGGCAAAATGGATGTGTATAGCCACCATCATGCAACACGAGTAGACCATCAGCCGGCTCCTCATCTACAGGAATGTGGCCTCGGAAATGCCCACCAGAGATAAGTGCAGGGTCCTTTTTCATGCACGACATGGTACTACAAACATCCTGATATTATACAACTGATAATAGAGCAGCTGCTCTAAGGGTTATCAAAGAGTTAGGGCTCCTGTACTGCCAGTCAGAAACATCAACCAACAACTGTTAAAATGGTACCCTCAAACCTGTCTGACAGGAGTGGCCCAGTCCAATTGTGTTAGCATATATGGTAAACAAGCACCCCCAAGATGCCCAGGTATAGGGGAAGGGAATGACTGATAGGATGGGTATGCTTCACCAATGTAAGGTTTGTATCTAACATGAAGGATATGAGGTTGCATGTTTTCTCTCACATGGGTTTTGACCCACCATTGAAGAACTTCTTGTGTCTCTCTATTACTTTACGATATAGTGGTTGCAGAGAATGCACTCCAACTGTATCACGGATAAATATGTGTGTACCTTTCTTCAACCGCTTGGGGACATATATTTTTGTTTTTTTGTGTTCCCTTAATGGAGAATATGTCATCTCGGCTATTTTTTCCATTAGTCTATCGACAAATTATGTTACATCCCAAACTTTCCTTGGAAAAAAATATCGTGCTGGTACCCAAAATGTGGTTCCATACATAGCTTCAGCTGCTGAACAATCCATGTCTTTCTTTACATGCAGCCTCAATAGGATCAGTGGAAGGTGTACTAATCACTTTGAATTGTTAGTAAGCTGCATCTATAAAGAGGCCTTCAAGTTGTGATTTAAATGCTCGACCATGCTGTTTGCTTGGGGCCGTAGTATGGATGTTCCTGGTGCCCCAAAGTTTTGAGAGTTTGTGGAATAGTTCGGACTCAAGCTGTTAATCTCTGTCTGTCATAACATTCTCCAGGACACTGAATCTTGCCACCTAACCAGTGAGGAATGTTCTGATAGTTATGTATGCTGTCATGTCTGGCATGGCATTGGAAGAGCCTCAAACCATCGAGACAACCTGTCAATACATGTCAGCAGATAGCACTGATTTTCACATGTAGGAAATGATTTGTTGATGTTGGTATATGCTTAAATCTCTTGTCCGGGACTGGGAACGTGCCTAGAGGAGCACGAGTATGGTGGCCAAACTTGGCACTTCATACACAAGTTTGCCCACACTCTCACATCTGCTTTCATCCATGGCCAAATGTATCAGTCAGTTAGTAGCCTTATCGATACATTGGTTCCATTGTGCGATAGACCATGCACTGCGCTAAACATGCTGGGATGTATGGACGCAGTTTGTTTGTGCTTGTGTCACACACAATTTTTTTGTTGCTGGTGAGGTTGGTAATTGTTACCAAATACAATGAAGTTGCATTGTTCTGCAGGAATTATTGTAGATGTTCATCTTTCTGTTGTTCCTCAGACAAAGTGCTGAGGTCAATGGAAGGTCCTAACTGGAAGGAGTTAATTCCTCGCGATAAAGTGCCTGCTGGAATATTGTATGCTCCCTTAACGTATCAAATGTCAGATGTAAATTGGAGGATGTAGTCCATCTAGCAAGTCTGTTGGGGAGAGTATTTGTCTGAAGAAGAGTGCAAGCCACCTAATAATCTCCTCCCTGTAAGTTCACACTACGAGCTGCCGACAAGAAATCTCCTCCCTGTAAATCACCAATATTGGACATATTGTCGTTGCATAGTTAACTTAATTAATCTGAAACAAAAAATACTTCACAAGCATAAATTACGTATAATAAATAAATAGGTGGAACCCAAGTACAAATATAGAAATTTATTAACACACTGACAAATGCAATACAGACAAGTAACGCAACATAACAGAACAATAAAAATGTTCATAACTCATCTACTGGGTGAAGACCTCTATCATTGATAGGATGGATATCTTCCACCAATGTAAGGTTTGTATCTAACATGAAGGATAAGTGTGTTCTACCCTGTGAGGTTGCATGCTTTCTCTCACATGGGTACGAGAGAAGGTGCTTTCTTGAAACACTCATCTGCTTCCAAGCCAAGAGAAACTACTCACCAGTATATCTACAACTATTATCATTTCCTTAATTTTCCTATATTCAGAATAAAATTTTCTTTAAAATAGTATTTTAATATTTTTGTTGTGATTTGTATATTCCAAGAAATTGCAATTTAACAATGAAAGAAATTGCCTATTAACAATGAAACATGCTGTTATGGCAAGTCTGCGAGCAATAGATAACTTTTCGGACACACACGTTTTAGGTTTGTTCATATAAATACTGGACATGAAAGTTAACTAGTTGATAATATTTCGTATTTAGATAAAAGAAAAGAATTGTTTTTATCACAGAATCTGAACAAAACGTGTGACTTTCCAGTCAAAAGTTAGAACATATTGGAATTGAGGTTTTCTAGTATAAAAATAAATCAAGATAGAAACTTTGTTCAAACAGTATGTAACAGCTAATATATTTATTTCTTTTGTTAGAAAATTTGAAAAGAATTGGTAAAGAACTTCTTATATGCACATTGATAGAAATAGCGAGCGTCAATATTTTATTGTTTTTTTTAATGCCATCTGTCATGAGTGACAGCAATGAGACAAACATTTTTTTTATTTTCATTTTTAATAATTTAAAAAACATCAGTTTTTGATTATGAAAAGAAAAAAAATATTTTCGTAAATGTTCTATTTTAGCGTCAGAAAAAAAGTTTTTTAAAAATATTCAATTCAAACAGAAAATTGAATAGAAGAAAGTTTGGTGCTTATGCATTTATGTTACTGTACTATTTTCTAAAAATAGTATCTTAAAGTTAAATTCAAGTTTTACAATATCTTTTTTATTATTAAATTGATAGGTGAAAATACAAAATAATTACAAAGCACGCTCCCCTTCCCATCTTAAGAATTCTTTCAGCACGGTAACATAAGTGCATAAGTACCAAAAGTTTACTTGTATAAAAATAAATGAAAAACATATTTAAACATGATAGGAATGTTTAATACAAAAAGTAAGATGTCCAAAAGTGTTATCATTATATATATCATATTCTGTTACTGAACATTTTGTTAAAATTAGTTGATTTCCTGAATAAAACAGAGTTCCACAAACTTCTAAAATTCTTTATTTAGAAACTCATTCTTAGCATGGGGACAAGATGTTTGTAACTATTCTGTACTTTCACCTAACTATGTAATAAAAAAGAATATCGTAAAACTTGAATTTAATTTGAAAATAGGACAACAAAAATAGTGATGTAATTTTATTTTATTTTTGTTTAAGTTTAATTCAAACGGCTTCACTTGACACCACTTTTTTACTTTAGTAAAAAAACGCGTAAATGAGTTAAAACACAGAAACCACTTACGTAAAAGTTAAGTAAAAGAATAACTTATCTTGCCTATGATAATATTTATTGTGTTTGTTTTACAATGCACAGAGGTATGAAAAAGTGGTCACAAAACAAATATATGATAAATAAATATTACCAAAGGCCAAATAAGTTACTCTTCTACCTACCCTGATAAACTTTTGGTGTTGTAAATGTTTATTATGTTTGAATAACAAGTAATGTCAAGCGTTACATGAGAACAAAAAATGGCCGTAATTTCTCTAAAAATCTTTGAAGTTTCGACAATGACTTAAAAATAAAAAATTATACAAAATAGTGGTCAAAACTCACCTGATAATTGTCACGGCAACTTAAAACCGTTAAAATTAAAGTTAATTAGGTTAATTAGTTTAATGTACTTGAAACATAATTCTAATCTGTGCAAAATTTCCTTTAACATTTTGTTAATAATCACTTTAAATTTAAGTGAGACTAAACTACACTTCTCCATCCCCTCTAACTACTTTAACATGCCTGGCTATTTCTCACTCTGCCATAAGGACTCTGACAGACATATGCACGGACTTGGAGTCTATATTCGTAACACCCTCCCCTTGACTAGAGAAACAAATCTAGAATCGGACGATCAAGCCTTTATGTGCTTTTAGACTAAACATACAACATAACATTAGCTACTTTTATTTTTTCTACCGCTCTCCCTCAACCCAGGACTGCACCATAATTAACAAAGTCTCTAACAGCATAGACACAGCACTCTCCCTCCACACTAGCGCACAAGTACATGTATTTGGAGACTTTAATGTCCACCACAAAAACTGGCTTGGATTCTCTACTTACACAGATGCAGCACAACACATAGCTTCGTTATATCTCACTGCCTATCACAAATGGTTACATTTCCAACCCGTTTCCCTGACCAGGAAGAACAACACACATCACTTCTAGATCTGTTTCTGACCACAGTTCCCGATGATTGTATCAAATGCTGACAGCCCACTCGGGAATGCTGATCATGCAGTGATAATGGTCGAAATTGCCCTAAACTCTAGACCCAAGACTGAAGAGCCAGTGCTCAAAACAACGAGATATTATAAAAAGGCTGACTGGGAAGCCATCAGAGATCTTATCAGAGATGCCCCATGGGCAAATATTTTTTCTCTTCCTGCTAAACAGTGCGCAAAGGAGACCACTGAATGGTTCAAAACGGCAATTGAAGCACATATTCCCATGCGGAAATTTTATAGCAAGCCTCACTCTCCCCAATGGTTTACTTCTACTTGCGCAACTGCCATTGCTCAAAGGCAGCATGCATACCACAGATTTAACCGACATAAGTCCAGTTCAAACAGACAGATGTATATAGAAGCTAGAAGTAATGTTAAGAAAGAAATAGCGACAGCTAAGAGAGAATTTACTGAAACCACTAAAAAACGCATAGAAGCATAAAAATTAGGAATGCATGACTTCTGGAAAATCTCATCATCATCATCGGCGGTCACTCGTGTCCGAGTAAGACTGTCCTCCGTTGTGGCTTCTGTGGATCCTCAGGTGAGCATAGAGCCCAATCCTAGACCCAATTTGTCTTGTGCAATTTGGGCAGATAAAGGTAGTGGTGGTAGGGTGGGGTTGGGTGTGTCTGGTTAATAATCTGTCCTTTCTGTGCTTGCGTTTATCCTCAGCAGCTTGATTTAGGTCACTACTATAAAGCGCAGCACCTTTGTGGACAGCGCTCCTCCATGCCAACCTGCTCCCAGCCACGTCCTCCCATGTCTCAAGGTCCATGTGAAACCGCTTTAGATTTGCTTTGATGTTGTCCTTATACCTCATCTTTTGGCCACCCTGGGCACGCTTTCCCTCAACAAGCTGAGAGTAGAAAATCTGTTTTGGGAGGCGGAGATCCGGCATTCAGACAACATGACCAGTCCATCTGAGCTGGCGTTGAGCAACAATAGCGGTGATAGTGGGAATGTCAGCCTCACTCAGGACGCTGGTGTTGGTGCGTCGGTCCTTCCAACTAATTCTGAGGATTTTTCGGAGGCATCTTTGGTGGTACGTCTCCAGGGTTTTTACGTGCCTCCTGTATGTGGTCCAGGTCTCCGATCCATAGAGAAGAGTGGGCAGCAAGACAGCTTTGTATACCATGATTTTGGTTTTTGCCAGAAGGTCACGGTTCTCAAATACTCTCTTCCTTAGCCTTGAGAAAGCCCCACTGGCACAGCTGAGACGGTGTTGCATTTCATCATCTATGTTGGCTTTTGATGATAGGATGCTGCCTAGGTATGGGAAGTGGTCCACATTTTCCAGTCTAGCGTTGTCGATGGAGATGTTTGGGGGTGAGACTGGAGTACTGTTTGGTGGTGATTGATGGAGGATTTGGGTTTTTTTTATATTAATTGTTAGTCCTAGCTGTTTGTACGCCCTCGTGAAGGCAACCAGTGTACACTGTAGGTCCTCTTCTGAGAGGGCTACAAGGGCGTTATCGTCTGCATACTGTAGCTCCATAATGGATATGGTGTTCGTTCGACCTTTGGCCCTAAATCTGTTGATGTTAAAAAAAAATCTAAATAATGGGCAATCAACAATTCCCCCACTAACCAACAATCATGAGGTTGTTTGCTCAGCAACCGACAAGGCTAACATGCTTGCCAGTCATTTTGCCTCAAACTCCACACTGCCTGACCACAACCACCCCCTGCCCGACTTTCCTTTGCGGACAGATGCCACGCTAGACGATTTAAAAATCACCCCTGCTCAGGTGCATGCTATCATAAAAAACTTTGACACTGCAAAAGCATGTGGACTTGATCTCATCCCAGCTGTGCTATTAAAAAAGTGCTCAGCTGAAGTAGCTCCCGTTCTCTCCAAACTCTACAACAAATGCCTTAATGAATCTTGCTTTCCGGACTGTTGGAAAACTGCTTCTGTGGTACCTGTATTCAAGAACTGGTGAAAGAACTGACCCATCTAATTATCGCCCCATTAGCCTCCTCCCACTTTTCGTCAAAATATTTGAGACCTTAATTAACCATGCTCTAGTCCAGCACCTTACAGATGCTAAATTTCTGACTGACCAACAATATGGATTTAGACAAGCCCGTTCCACAGCAGACATCCTCACTGTAATCTCTGAATGTATATACCATTCACTGGACAAAGTGGGGAAAGGGTAGAGCAGTAGCTCTAGATATATCTAAGGCTTTTGACAGGGTGTGGCATGAGGGTCTCCTCAGGAAAATTAGATCATACGGTATCACTAGTAGAATACTTAACATAATTAAATTCTTCTTAGATAAGAGAAAAATCCAGGTTGTCCTTGACGGTCATACATCTAAACAATATGATATAAATGCGGGAGTGCCTCAGGAGTCTATCCTTGGACCTTTATTGTTCCTAATATTCATTAATGACCTCCCCGACAAAATTGCCTATGCTGACGACACCACACTCTATAACAGGCATGATAGGAAAACTGATGAACATATATCTAAAGAAATGGCAAAAAGACTAGAGGATGACCTCCAATCTGTAGTGGAATGGGGACAAAAATGGATGGTCACATTCAATGCTGCCAAGACTAAACTGGTTTCCTTCAATAATTACAAGAAACCTTCTCTACCACCAATAGCAATGGCCAATGACTCTTTATCTGAGAGTACATCTTTAAAACTGCTTGGCCTAACGTTCACAGGAAACATGAGTTGGAACAATTACATTGAAAGCGTTGCTAGGGGCGCTGCAAAGAAGGTGGGCTCTCTCTACCATGCTAGAAAACTACTAACACCCGAAAGTATCCTGTACCTCTATAAGGCCACCATTCGCCCATGTATGGAGTATTGTTGTCACATTTGGGCTGGTGCATCTGCTACTAGTCTCTCGCTCCTAGACAAGGTTCAAAAGAGAGTCGCAAATCTGATAGGCCCTGAACTGGCATCTTAGCTTCAGCCTCTGTCCCATCGATGTGATGTTGCATCCCTCTGCCTGTTCTACAAGTATTTTAATGGTGAATGCTCTGGCGAACTGCAGACACTTGTGCCCCCATGACGTAGACACCCTCGACAAACCCGACAGGCAACTAAATCCCACCCCCACACAGTAGAGATCCCTAGATGTAAAAGATCTTTCTACTCCAGTAGTTTCTTCCCCAAAACTGCTAAACTCTGGAATTCCATTCCAGGCCACTGCTTCCCCAACTGTACTGGCATGCAGAAGTTCAAGCGTAACGTGAACTGACATCTTGCTCCCCAAATCCCAACATAGTACCCAGTAGTTGTTGCCCCTGATAGTAGCCCCCTACACCAAAGTGGTAATGTGCCTTGTTTGGGGTGAAAATGTAATAAAAAAAAAAATAAATAAAAAAATTGTGTTGTAGTTGTCATCTTGGATTTCTTGGTCGCCATCTTAAATTTTTCAGTGTAATGATGACAATTGATAATGTCCATGAGAATAATATTTCACATGATAAAGCTTAACCTGACATTTATTTAGCTGTTTTTATGATGTTTCTACTTAAAGCTGTTAAAATGAAACATAACTATGCTAATTAGTTTACTGTACTTGAAAACATTATAATTCTAATCTGTACAAAATTTTCTTTAATTTGATATGCTGCAAGCCATGTTTTTTTTAATAATTTCTTTGAATTGTGTCATAGTGGCCATTTTGGATTCCTGGCAGCCATCTTTGATTTTTCAGGATATGATAATCACAAATAATAATGTCCATCATCAGAATAATACTTCATATGATGATAAAGCCTTACTTACCATTTTTCTTAGCTGTTTTTATGATGTTTCTACTTAAAGTCGTTAAAATGAAACTGAAATATGCTAATTAGTCCATAAGTTACCAAATGAGATGGTCGTAAATAATTCCAACTGAGTTTTCATGGTGTTATAATTATATGTTCAAAATTTATTCATAATATCTTTAAAATATCTGAATTTACAGCTTTTTAAAGATGGGTTAATCTATAAACTGTTCAAATTTCCTACCATTTTCAGTCACAAGCTGCTTATATGCATTTGAATAGGACTGACTTAAGGCAAACTGTCCAGTGAACCATGCATTTTTGATACTTTGAATGGTCATAACGCCACTTCTAATGGACCAATTTTAAAAAACTAAAGCTAATATTTCTTTGTTTTTTATAGAAAACAATAGTACTTGATTTCAGTTTATTCAATGTAAAGAAAAAAATGGTATGTATTGCTAATAAAAGTGTGGTGAATAATGGACAACCAACACTTCCTCCACTATCCAACAAACAGGAGATCGCTTGCATGGCAACAGAGAAAGCTGACCTACTTGCCTGGTGGTTCCCCTTTAACTCTACTTTAGACTTTTCAAACCACTCTCTCCCAAATTTCCCTTTGCAGACAAGCCACACTTGATCTAAAAATCACCCTTTCTCATTTCTTGGATATTATAAGAAACATAAACATCTCCAAGGCATGTGGGCCTGATCTTATCAATAATTAAGAAATGTTCCATAAAGGTAGCCCTTGTCTTCTACAAACTCTTCAATAAATGTCTAGCCGAGTCTTGCTTCACTGATAGCTAGAAAATTACCAGCATTTAAGAATTCTAGTGATAAAACTGACATGCTCAATTATTGCCCCAACCTCCTTGTTGCCAAAATCTTTGAGTTTTTAATCAATCAAGTACTAGTCCATCATGTTGTAAATGCTATGGTTATTTCTGACCAACAGTATGGATTTATGCAAGTTCATTCTACTGCACATATTTTAACAGTCATCTCTGAATGCATATACCATTCACTGGATAAATCAGGAAAAGCTAGAGCTATAACCCTTGACAAGATTTGGCATGAAGGGCTTCTCATGGAAATAAAATCATATGGTATTTCTGGACAAATACTCAACATACGTCTAAACATGCCCTAGGAAGTGATCCTTGGATTTTTATTATTCCTAATATTCATAAATGACCTCCCTGATAGGTATGAGGTTAGAGCTATGATTCATATTTGGATCATTCAAACTACTGTTCTTATTTTGAGCTTGCCTACTTGTTATTATGCTATCCAATGATCCTGACATAACAATTTCACTGAATACAACAAAATTTGCCAGCGATTATGTGATATTTAATTCCAGAACTCACAAAAAAATGCACATGATATAAAAAAAAAAAACTTTGTCAGAGAATTCTTTTCTGCACAAATGGGGAAAAAAAAATCTTTTCCACAATTTTTTCGTGAATACACAAAAATAAAAAATAGAGATACTTTTTCCATAATTTTTTTGTGAACACATGATAAAAACAAAAAAGACAATTTTTTGCGAACAAACTCGAATAAAAAAGAAAATATTGTGCACAAACAACAATAAAAATAAAAATTATTTATATCATAGATCCAAATTTACTGGATAAAATAGTGCGAAACCAGCAAGCAGAAAGGTTCAAAACAGTTTAATTGAAACTTTGACAGCACAATTTCACAAACAATTAATGAAAACACCAATTTCTCTTGACATCATAGCAAGCACAATAACACGTTTTTTGTTCAATCTAAATTTAAAACAAATATTTATTGCTTGGTATGGACGATGAAAGGATAAGTTTCAACACGAGTTCATATTCATCGACGATACATGGAGATTGTGTTTACTACTTTGCAAGCTGAGCACAGCAGAACATGAAAGGTATACAAACTTCATCTTTCCCCAAAATACAGGAGATTTCACATTTTATGAAACGATAGCACAGTTATCAGACAACTTTGGTGAGTCAGCATCTTCATTTAACATTCAATACAATTGTTTGAAACCAAAGAAAAATGTTAACAGATGATTTTGTCAAATATGCTGGAATTTTTACTCTAAAGTGTGAAAATTTTCACCTGAAATCACTGACAGAGGATGAATTCAAATGCTTTATCTTCATCACAGGGTTACAATCTCCAGAAGATGCGGACATATACATACACATCTACTGTCTATGGTTGATAGAGACAAAGAAATGACAGCGCAAATTCTGACCACAGAATGTCAACAACTAATAAATCTGAAACAAGACATGAAAATGGTGCAACAACAAAACCGATTGGTTTCAAACAATATCAAATCGGTAGAGAAATCCTTGACTGGAAATAGAAAGAAGCCTTTTCTGTTGGTCATGTGAAGAGATGCACTATGCTCGTTTTTGCCCATTTAAAAGCCACATGTCAACATTGTTCACATCATGGGCACAAGGACGGATTTTGTGGTAAAAATAATCACAATATTTCTAAGATGAATACTGCACAAGCAAGAAGCAAAAACCACAGAAAAACACCAGGATGTTTCCAGAAAGCCACATTAAATTCAATTTTTGCCATTTTCAACATAAATTTTGAAGCTTGGATAAAATATATATTTGTTGAGATAAACAACTTATTGAACTTTCAGTTCGATACTGCTTCAGATATCACTTGAATGTCATATCCAACATGGGAGTTGTTGGGAAAACCAACTCTTAAGACATCTCACATTGCTTGTGAGGCAATGGGAAACAAGATACAACTAGTAAGTTAATATGCAACGTCTCTTTTAAAGGAAAAAAAAATTCAGGTGTGTGCTGTTTCTGATGCATCAACCATGAATCTTTTTAGTTTGGATTTTATTGAAGAACTCAATCTTTTCAATGTTCTCCTAAGCTTAATTTTCAATTCTTTCAATATTAATGCTGAAGCAGATATTAAAACACATTTTAAGAACATACTTAAAGTTCAACAATATTTTTCAAAAGGATCTTTAAAGTTAAAGCATCTTTAAAACTGAAGGCAGATGCAAAGCTAGTCTTCAGACCAAAGCGTCCAGTACCATATGAAGCTTTAGCTGCAGTAGAAAAAGAATTGGATCGTCTACAAGAAGGAGTAATCCAACCTACAATTTTCTCATCCTAGGCAGCACTTATTGTCATTGTGAAGAAAGCTGATGGCAAAGTATGCCTATGTGTGGACTTCAGCACAGGATTAAATGACAGACTGGAGACACATCAGTATCCACTACCTGTACCGGAAGGACTGTTCTCAAAACTCAATGGTGGAAATGGTTTTGCAAAACTGGACATCACAGATGCATATCTACAAGTGGAAGTTGATAAAGATTCCAAAAATCTTCTCACTATTAACACTGTCAAGAGATTATTCCAATTCCATTTGGGGTCAAGTCAGCTCCAGCAATATTCCAACAAACTGTGGATACAGTACTCACAAGATTGCCGGAAGTTTCTGCCTACGTTGATATCATTACAGGCACATCCCAAGAGGAATTTCTGCAAGAGCAAATTCCAAACATCTGTGAAATACCTTAGATTCATATTTGACAAAAATGGTTTAAAACCAGATCTGGACAATATTCAGGTCATAAAGCACATGGCAGCTCCAAAGGATGTTGCAAAACTATAATCCTTTCTGGGCCTTGTAAGTAATTATGGTTCCTGCAAAAGTTACGAGGGCTTGTGAATAATATTTTACAAAAAGATACCAAATGGAACTGGTCAAACACATACAAAGAATCATCTGAGAAAATTAAAACACTTCTTAATTCTGATCTTTTACTGACACACTACGATCCATCGTTAGACATTACTGCTATGATGGATGCTTCAGACTATTGAGTCGGAGCAGTAATATCACATATTTATCCTGACGGAAGGGAAAAAGTCATTACACATGCATCAAAATTGTTGACACCTACTGAATGAAAGTGTAGACAAATTGACAATTATCTATGTGGGAAAAAAATTTTACAAAATGTTTTATGGCCGTCAGTTTATTCTGATCACAGGCCCTTAATAAGTATTTTTGGTTCCAGGAAAGGAATTCCAGTTTATACAGCAAATCACTTACAAAGATGAGCAACTATGTTTTTAGATTATGACTTTTCTATAAAATCACAACCAGGCAGATATGTTATCCAGACTCATATCTTCTCATCAAAAACTAATGGAAGACACAGTCATCGCTGCTATATCTGTAGAACCTGAAGTTGTCTCTGCATTTGTTTCCAGTGAGATCACTACCTGTCACTTCAAAGATGATCCAGGAGGCTATAGCCACAGATCCATTGTTACATAAAGGTTGACATTTTCATCTCACACACTGGCCAAAAACATGCACTGTCCAGCAACTTCAACCATTTTTTTTTAGAGAAGATCTTTATCTGAGATCAATGGAACACTTTTCTTTGGAAAACATGTTTCCCCATCCAAACTCCAAAACAGAGTTCTCAAGCAATTCCACTAATGGACATCAGTTAATTAATCTGATGAAAACCTTGGTATGTGGCTATGTGTATTGGCTAAACATAGACTAGCAGTTGAAAGAACTTGTAAAAAGTTATGCCAAATGTCAACTGGTTGCAAAGTCTCCTCAGAAAACAGCAGTGCATGCATGGCCTACCCCAAAAATGCCTGGGTCACAACTACACATGGGCCAACTAATGAACAACATTACTTAATATTAGCTGATGCTTAAGTAAGTGGCCAGAAGTCTTCTAGATAAAGCATACTACCTTAAATGAAACTGTAAAGAAACTACAAAAATTTTCAGCAGGTTGGGTATTCCTGAAGTCTTAATTTCTGATAATGGTACTGCATTCACCTCAGCAGAATTTCTCGACTTCTGTAAACAAAACAGTATTCAGCATTTCAGATCTCCACCTTTTCATCCATTATCAAATGGCTAAGCTGAACATTTTGTTGACACGTTGAAGTTAAAAAGGGAAAAAACTACTTGAGAGATCATAGAAATGTACAAAGCTACTCCAAATCTAACTTGCTCAAATGGAAATTCTCCTGCTGAAGCACTGATGGACAGAAAAATATGTTTCCCAAGAGAAACAGGACGATAAAAAACCAGTTCAATTGCCATCATGGAGCAAGGTCATGTAAATTCCTACCAGGATAATCTATATTGGCAAAAGACTGCTGCAATGCTAAGGAAAAATGGACACAAGGTCACATAGTACATCGTTCTGGTAATGTAATCTGTACAATCATCTACTTGGGTCAGACATGCAAATCAACTTTGTCACTCATACCTTCAAAGAGACAATCAAATGACACAATTGTTCCATTAAATATTTTACTGGACACGCTTTAATTACCTTAAAGTGTTCAATCAGCAAACAAAGCAAGTCTGAGAAGAAGTGTTTAACCCGAAGGATACAACGAAGTTGCATACCAACTTCAATTAAAAAAATAGACCCACATCAAACATTCTACAAGCATCATATTTCAAAGGGGAGGTTTTATAGCGATAAAAAGAAGAATAACTTGTAAAACTTGGGAATCTGCATAGAGCTTACATTGGTTTAAATGTTGTGAAAATAAAAATCAAGATCAGAATAGTAGTCTGACAAATCAAAAAATACTTAATAAATCTCATCTCAAAATATTTGGAAACAAAGGTTATGAGTCGAGATGATGAATGACACCATGTTTGTTAAGTTGAAACAAAACAAAAGTTTTAAAATCAATTGTCTATGGAATGTAACACAGACATTCCTAATGATGCTCTAATAACTTTGATAATCAGCAAAAGTGAAATGTCCACCCATATATCCTTACTAAGTAGCAAAGTTAGATGCAAGTTCCGTTTATAGTAGAGAATCCAACTCCTAATGCTACATGAATATCGTTTATCAACATTAGATTTTTATTGAATAAATGATTTTAGAAACTTGTGTGGTACAGGCCTCTCATTATTAATGCAAACACAAAAAAAAATTAAGTAAAAATTTTTAAAAAATAGAGAAAATCATATTGTCAGATGAAGTGTAAAAATAAACCTAAACCAAAACTCACCTCATTTCCACATCAAATTCTGATAATTTTTTGTCAGCTTGAACACTAACATCTCGTAACTGTTTGTCAGTAAATACTTGCTGTATGAAAACCACGTTGCTTCGATGTACTTCATATTCCATAGCATCATTTGCTAAAGGCTATAGTGGGAGCAAAATTTAAATAGAGAAATAAGTGATTTTCATAAAAATATACTTGTCAAAAATTCAAAAAGAAAATTTTAAACTTAAGATAAAAAAAAAAGAATCCAATTGTTTTTAAAAAACTTTTTGGGTCAACATCAAGACCCATTGTACAAAAGGAGGAGAGGCTTCTTCATGAAAAGATTACTTTCTAAATTTACTATTGTTTAGTATTTTTTTAAAAATGAGAAAAATATTTAGGAATTATAATTTTCTCATGAAAATCTCCAGAAATTAATGGTTTCCAAATAATCTGCAGTAAATGCACATAAATATGCTGCAATTCCTTAAAAATGCCATGTATCCATTAAAAGAAAAGTCAGAGAATTCAAAGTTGAATTGTAATGCATTTTATGTACAAGAACTGAAATCGAAAGCTAGGATGGTTTAAAAATGAATATGTGGCAATATTTCTTTGGTATTATTGTAGATTAATACCTTCCGTCACGCCCCATCTGACCACCTCTCTAAAATATGTGATTTTATCTTTGTAGGCAATTATGTGTGAACACCTTGAAAAACTTTAATGAAAGATAAACAAATATTATTTTAGAATTTTAGAAATTCCAGAGTTTTAGGGCAGTTAACCATTTTTTTTTCTTATAGGAGGTAAATCCTGTGCAGTTTTTTTTTTCTAAAGACGATTATGTGTGGTTTTAAGAGGGTCTTTGAGCAATTATGAGAGAGCGAGTAGGTTGCCACTCTGACTTTGGGTTAATTATAGAGCTAAGGGAAATTGTGTGTGATTACCCTGAAGACTTGATAGAAACAAAAAAAAAACAATTTTAGAATTGAGAGTGGTGGTTGGTTTCACATAAATTTAATGTAAAATAATTCACCATTTTGAGACCATTTTAGCGTTTTAGGACAATTGATCAATTTATTTTTTATGGGAGATAAATTGTACACTTTTCTTTAAGGAAGGATCTTTTTTTCTTCTTTTATTTTTTTTTTTTTTTAGACACTTATATGTTACTTACCAAGCATTATTGTTAGGGCTAAAGAAGGTTTTACGAGAAGGAGTCTTGCCACTTATACCGAGGGTTATAGGTAAGATTAAGGAAGACTTTTTTTTTTTAAGAGGGTGTTTGACACTCATATTTATGGTTAGTGGTTCATAATTATTGGTTTTGTAAAATGTTAGATTTTGAACATCAAATTATTTTTAAATATGTAAACTTATGTAAATGAGGAGTGTGAAACTTTACAAGAATTATGACAAACAGACAAAAACAAATTTCATTTAAAACAAGTGACGTCGCTAACAGAAAATGTAACATTTGGAAAAGTATTAAGTATTTTTTGCCCATCTATTTAAATATAAAAAACACTTTTTGCGAAAGCTGACAAATCGTTCACAAAATTTGGATGAATTTGGTTTTAATTTTTAGTTACATTTCTTCTTGTTAATGAAACAACGTTGCCATCAGTGAGACCCCCCCCCTTCCTTCACTGCTTCCCCTTCCTTCACTGCTTCCCCCCCCTTCTCCCTCTGTAAAACACGACATATGAGATGGGGATAGAAGCCGCCATCATGAGAAGAGCACTCATTGGCTAACCTCAATGAAAAAAAGGAAGAAAATATCTAAGTGGGAGAAAAAAAATAAATAAATAAAACTTCCCTTTTCAATTGAAACAGCAAATGGATGAGATGCAAAACTGTCACTTCGTCATCCCCATGCCAGGGCATAGATTTGCTATCCTCCAACCTTGCTCCCCATTGGGGAGGTTGAGACTTCCCTGGGACCTAAGAAAGGTAAATATGCTAAAATTGTTAAATTAATCCCGGACGACAGCGGATATCAAAAAGACTTGAATTGAAAGATATAGATATATATTTTGTGTTATTGACAAACTCAGAGATATAATTGTTATTTGAAAAATAGACAACGGGAAATGCCAGACAATGTAGAAACGAGATTGTACTTGTTAGTCTGAAGAACCCCAGGCCAGGTGTCCTGAATGACAGCTGTTGACCTTGGAGGTCATGGGAATAGATATCATTTTGGGTCTCAGATTTCAAAACTCTAGACAATGGCTGAACTGCACACACGCAATTTAAGATTGGAAATCTCCGGACATGTATCTTAATTTGATTGGCTTAGGGGATTTTCCATCCGGACCCGATCTGGAGTATATAAGGTGAATGTCCCTCGAAATTAATCAGATTGGCGCAGAATCTCGAGATAATCCTATCGCTGCCTGAAGACGTGACCACCTCCCCTCTCCATTTCGCCGAGTACCATCTCCGAAGAAGAATAATAATTATGAATTGAAAATGGACTAAGAACTTGAAGTGTACATATATGTAAAAAGACTAATTTTTGTGAAATTAATTTTTGTAGAATAGAGTTTGAATTGTCTGTTTTCCTTCTGACCTATGTGAGCTTCATCTTTCCACTTCCAGACAATTCGTTTTCAGCATACCTGAATTTCATGTGATAGCCTTTCGAAGATCAGACATCACAAGCTTAAGTTTTCTGAAGATGATCAGGGGTCCTTGCGTGATCTCACCAAGAAAGGTGGAATCACATATTGGTAGCTGCGACTAGCACGGGTGCTATAGAGGATTGTGCAGACTACAAAACTGTTAATGTGGCTATCTTGAAAGGATATGAATTAGTCTCACAAGCGTGCCAGCAAAAGTTTAGGGGCCTGAAGAAAAATGAAGGCCAGACCTACATGGAGTTTGCTAAGCAAAAAGAATGGCATTTCAACCGATGGTGTAGTTCTAAAAGCGTGGAGGGAAATTATGACAGGTTGAGGAAACTCTTGTTAATAGAGGAGCTTCAAAACTGCATTTCCAAGGATATGAAGCTACACCTGACTGACAAAAAAGTAGGGACAGTGCTCATCATAGTCAAATTAGCAAACGAATATGTTATCACCCACAAAGATAGGATAAAACCTCATAAACCCATGCGCCCACGTGGTGGAGAAATTTATCAGCCTAGTAAAAAATGGCACAGCCCATATGCGCTTATAGGGAACCAGTCATTCTCAGTGTCATTCAGGCCGGAACCCAGACTCATAACTTGCTTCAACTGTAAGAGGCCGGGTCACATGGCTACAAACTGCTGGGCAAGGCGAGACACGGAACCTATTCAGGGTACCCCAAGTAAACCATAATTTATGGTGGGTAAGAAGGTAAAAAATGAGTACAAACCCTTTACGCCAAGAGAATATATTTCTTGAGACAAAAAGAGCCGGAGAAGTACGATTGGTATTCTAAGAGATATGGGTGCATCTCAATCCTTAGTGGATTACTTGCCGGGAACAAAACCAGCCACTATTAAAACAGTCACGATTAGATGTATGAGAAAATAAACCTATGAATATCCCCTTATTTAGGGTTCATTAAGAATCTGATTGGAAATCAGGAGAAATCACAGTGAGGGCAATTGGTAGCCTACTTTAAAGGACATAGCAATGATACTAGGTAATGACAATGGGAGACCGAATCGAGCTGCCAAATTCAAACCGAACGACGCCTAAATCCATGATAGAAACCAAATGAATAAAGAGTAAGGCATTGGTAATGGTAAGGAGGAAAAGAGAGTTAAAAAAGAGAAGAAGTAGTTTGTTGGATAAAACAGACTGAACACAAACAAAGGTCGCACTACAACTCAGTCCATCCAGGCCAGGAAAGGAATTGATCAGGAAACAACAGAACGATGTCGACCTGAAATCCTGATTTGATCGGATTGGAATGAAAGAAGCTGACAGCACAAGAGCCCAATATTTCCTGAAGACTGGGGTGTTAACGAGGAATTGGAGGGGACAAAATGGGGATCATACGAACAGTTAATGATACCTAGGATGTACCGGGAGGATATATTAAGAGTCACGCATGAAATACCGTTAACTAAGTCACTTAGGAGTTACTAAGATGCACGAGAAGCTAACGAGGCACTTCTACTAGCCTGGAATTATGGGAGGACGTAAAAAGATTCTGCAAAAGATGCAAGATATACCAAATGACTGGAAAACTCAACCAGAACATTCCCCACCGCCACTCCAACCAATATCAGTCGAGTGATGGTCGATTGCATGGGACCCTTACCCAGAACCAAGGCAAGACACAAATATATAGTGAGCATGATGTGCGCATCTACTAGATTCCCAGAAGCAGTCCCATTGCTTAAGACAGCACAGATCAACCAAGAACTAATTTCATGTGAAAAGTATTCAGACAGGGACAACTGGGTGTCACACCCATCAGATCCAGTGCGTACCACCTTCAGTCCCAGGCGCTGCTGGAGCGATTTCATGCCACTCTGAAACCCATGCTGAAAGCATATTGTGGAACACAATGACGAGTAGGGCCACAGAATTCCTTTTTTCTGTTGTTCACTGCTCGTGAAGCAGTCCAGGAATCTCTAGGATTCAGCCCTTTTGAGTTAGATTTTATCCATCCAGTACTGGGACCATTAAAACTAATAAAAGAACAATGGGTAAATGACGAGCCCACAGCAAACAACATGTCAGATTACGTAGATAAAATGAACACGTCTTGTGAGAAGCACAAGAGTTAGAATCAACCAGGAAAATAGCCAAAAGATCATGAAGGCCGCATATGTGAAAATGGAAGAAGGGAAGTTTAAAGAGGGAGAAGTTCTCCTGCTTTTACGTCTGAACGGTTAGTCGTTCAAAGTGAGGTATCAGGGACCATATACAATGGCTAAAAAATTCAGCCCCTTAACTACCTAATAGACACTCCGAGATAAAAAAAGGACACAGGTATGTCACATCAATATGATGTGAAAATACTTCAAGCAGGCAGAAGCAGTGATAACAGTACCCTGCCACTGTGAAGCAGTGGAACAAATCTGTTACTAGAATGAAGTGAGAGGACCCAACAATTAGGTAAAATGAAGTGAGAAGGACCCAACCATTAGGTAAAATAATTCAGCGATTTTAAAAAACTTGGATGCTATATTCGTGCACCTGCCTCTGAAAGTAGGACAGGGATTAAAGACATATCTCAGTTAAAGTAAAGTGGTCTGTTCTCAGGCTGTTAAAGTAGAGGGATCTGTTCTCAAACTGTCAAAGTATAGGGACCACTTCTCAGACTGTTAACGTATAGGGATCTGTCCTTAAACTGTTAAAATATAGGGATCTGTTCTCAGACTGTTTAAGTATAGGGATATGTTCTCAGACTGTTTAAGTATAGGGATCAGTTCTCGAACTGCTAAAGTAAGGTGATCAGTTCTCAGACTGTAAAGGTATTGGGATCAGTTTTCAGACTGTAAAGGTATTGGGATCAGTTCTCAGACTGTAAAGGTATTGGGATCAGTTCTCAGACTGTAAAGGTATTGGGATCAGTTCTCAGACTGTAAAGGTATTGGGATCAGTTCTCAGACTGTAAAGGTATTGGGATCAGTTCTCAGACTGTAAAGGTATTGGGATCAGTTCTCAGACTGTAAAGGTATTGGGATCAGTTCTCAGACTGTAAAGGTATTGGGATCAGTTCTCAGACTGTAAAGGTATTGGGATCTGTTCTCAGATTGTTATACAATAGGAATCTGTTCTCAGATTGTTAAAGTATAGGGACCAGTTCTCAGACTGCTAAAATATAGGAATCTGTTCTAAGACTGTTAAATTATAGGGATCAGTCCCCAGATTGTTAAAGTATAGGGATCTGTTTTCAGACTATTAAAGTAAAGGGATCTGTTCTCAGACTGTAAAAGTATAATGATCTGTTCTTAGACTGTTAAATAAGCATTTTTTCTCAGTCTGTTAAAGTATAAGGATCATTTCAACGACTGTTAAGGTATATGTGGTCAGAAGCTAAGTAAAACAGAAGTCTTACTTTGGGTGTGAAGCGAGTGAATTCAGGCCGAGAAAAGGAAAAACAAAGATGGTGGCCAGCATTTTATTACGTGCATTCTCGCAATATCTCATGAGCGCGTTAAGGTGGAAACTACAAAACGAGCTTCATTTTTCGGTGCTGGAGAGATTCCAGATCTGGCAGGAGAGTAGGTGCAACCGGAGTGGAGATTCTACTTTCTCGGATTTATTCCCTTTTGTGTGTTTGAGGTGCCCCCCCCCATTCCTCAGGAGGCGCAAGCTATTTCGGCAATGGCCAACGTTGGCTTAAGCAACATGATTAAGCCTTTTAATGGCGACGGTGATGTGGTGGCGTGGCTTAAAAAAGTGGACCTTGTAGCAAGGATTCAAAAGTTTGACGATGTGGTCGCAGTAATACAACTGTTTCTAGAAGGGGACGCTATTGCTAAACACCGGATGAGGGTCCATGCAATTGTCACCGATCATCTGGTGCCTGGCGTCCAAGCCATCATTGGAATGGATGTGATATGCTGACTTGGAGGCGTTACCATCACATGCAACAATGTGAGGTTCAGACTAGCTGAGTGTGCAGTGACAGAGCAAGCTCCCGGAGGGACTAACAAGGCTGGGGAGGAAAGAAAAATGTTGATCAAAGATCAGGACTTCTGAGCCGAATTCGACGGAGAGCAGTGGACTGTGGAGTGAGCATGGAAACATCAAGCACCATCGCTGACAAACAGGGTGACGTGCTACACTAATTCGCTCAGAGGAGGGGCGAGAAAGGAGTTTGAACAAGAAGTGGACCAATGGATTGCTGCCTTGGACGGATGATATTGAGTTGGGCATTTTGCCGTTGATCGCCGTTCTGCCACCAACTAAAGGGAAAGTAAGACTCGTCTTGGATTTCCGAGAGCTGAACCAACATGTTGAGTGCCATACTGGAGACGACATTCTTGTGAATGAGACTCTGGTAACTGCTCAGGAGGTGGTGGCTCATTTGAAGAGGTTTGAGTTGGTTGCCAAAGCACCGGAAAAATTAAACGGAGGAGCTGCTTTGGGGCTAAGGCTGAAACGAGGTGTGTTGGACAGCCTAGAGTTTCGAAGGGGGAACGAGATCAGCAACTGAAGCAAGAGCTCAACAGACAGGAACTTTTTTCCATATGCGGGAAGTTGATTGGACATTAGCCTGCTGCTGGCTGGCTTAGACCTGCATGCAGCTACATAAAGAGGCATGCCGAAGGAAGAGGATGGGATGATAAAGTGGGAGGAAGAATGGTCGCCATGATGGAAGAGCTCCTGAAAGAAGCAGAACGGCAAGGAACAAGGGGAACCTGGAACGTACCACGAACATTGAATGGAGTCGTGTGGTTTGATGCAAGCAGCATTGCAACAGGGGACATCTTGTAAGTTGGAGGAGTGGTTACAGAAGATGCGGCTTGGTTAAGGAAGAAGAATGATGTCAGCCACATCAATGTAGCGGAATTAGATGCGATAATCAAAGGAGTCAATCTGGCCTTGAAATGGGGACTGCGTGACATCTGTATCAAAACAGACTGCCACTGTGTTTGTCCCTCATTTCAAGCGACAAAAGGATAAGAACGAAAGGGGCAGCAGAGATGTTAGTGAAGCGCAGGCTAGGGATGCTAGCTGAGCTGATGCAGGAGTTTTGTTTGAAGCTTCGCATAGACATGGTGGCTTCTAAGAAGAACTGAGCAGATGGTCTCATGAGAGTGAAAAAGAGTTGGCTTGTGCCAAAGAAAGATGTTGCAAGTGAGGCAAGTGGTCAGGACATGCGACAGATGTCAGTCAATTGATCCTGTTCAAAGCACGCATGAAGCTAGTCAATTGGGGGTGAGTGGGACCTGGGAGAGACTGGCATGCGATGTCACCCATTACAGGGGTGGACTTTACCTGACCATCATGGAAGAAGCTACATGGAGAAAGAAGCAATGATATAGCGGCAATCCTCGATAAGGTGTTTTTGGAGTGAGGTCCCGTGGAAGAGCTGTTAACTGACAACGGGACTGCATTCAAGTCAGTAGCAGTGACGAAAGAAATGAAGAACTGGAATATCCAACAATTCTTCAGAGTTGCCTACAGACCTAGTGGGAATGGGATCGTGGAGAGAAACAACCGCACCATAAAGGCAGTTGCGGAAAGAGGAGACACCTCACCTGAGCAAGCTGTCTACGGCTATAATATGTTGACTAGATTGGGACAACAGCCAGAAACGGTACCGCAACTGTCAACGTTCGCATATTCCTGAAGACATCCCAGGGTTCAGCCGGCAAGAAGAGAGGCAGAGGCCACTGGGACCATTAAACTCGAGGATGAGGTGTGGATGAAGCTACCGGGGGTGTGCTGCACCATACAATGGAGTAGAGGTCGCTTGACTGGGAGGAACACCAGAAACTATATTATGGTGGACAGAGTACCAAGGCATATTCTCGACATCAGACCAGTGGAAGGTGAAGCAATGGAGAGGAATGTGCAACAACAGGAGGAGGATGAGACACCTCAAAGGCCAAGTAGAGAGAGGCGACCCCAACAGTGAATGAGAGACTACGACATATGATCTAGAGATCAGGGAGGCGTGTGGTAAGAAGCTACAAAAAACAGAAGTCTTACCGTGGGTGTGCAACGAGTGAGGTCAAGCCGAGAAAAGGAAAAAGAAAGATGACGGCCAGCATTTTATTATGTGCGTTCCAGAAAAATCTTGTGTGCGCGTGAAGCTGGAAATTACAAAACAAGCTTAATTTTTATGTGATGTATATATATATATATACGCACATACATACATATGTATATACACCTATAACTGTACATACATATATATATACACATACATATATACCCACACATATACATACACATATATATACATATATATACACATATATATACATATATATGCACATATATACATATACACACATAAATACATATGCATATATACACATACATACATACGCATATATACCCATACATACATACGCATATATACCCATACATACATACGCATATATACACATACATACATATCCATATATACACATACATACATATCCATATATACACATACATACATATCCATATATACACATACATACATATCCATATATACACATACATACATATGCATATATACACATACATACATATGCATATATACACATACATACATATGCATGTATACACATACATACATACGCATGTATACACATACATACATACGCATGTATACACATACGTATGCATATATATACACACATACGCATACATACATACGCATATATACACATACATACATATACATATATACGCATATATACACATACATACATATATACGCATATATACACATACATACGCATATATACACATACATACACATACATACGCATATATACACATACATACATAAATATACATATACACATACATACATATATATGTATATATATACACATGCATACATATGCATATATACACATGCATACATATGCATATATACACATGCATACATATGCATATATACACATGCATACATATGCATATATACACATGCATACATATGCATATATACACATGCATACATATGCATATATACATACATACATATGCATATATACATACATACATATGCATATATACATACATACATATGCATATATACATACATATGCATATATACATACATACATATGCATATATACACATACATACATACATATATATGCATATATACACATACATACATATATATGCATATATACACATACATACATACATATATATGCATATATACACATACATACATATATATGCATATATACACATACATACATATATATGCATATATACACATACATACATACATATATATGCATATATACACATACATACATACATATATATGCATATATACACATACATACATACATATATATGCAGATATACACATACATACATACATATATATGCATATATATATACATACATATATATGATTATATACACATACATACATACATATATGCATATATACACATACATACATACATACATATGTATATATACACATACATACATACATACATATGTATATATACACATACATACATACATACATATATATGCATATATACACATACATACATACATATATATGCAGATATACACATACATACATACATATATATGCATATATACATACATACATACATATATATGCATATATACATACATACATATATATGCATATATACATACATACATATATATGCATATATACACATACATATATATGCATATATACACATACATACATATATATGCATATATACACATACATACATATATATGCATATATACACATACATACATATATATGCATATATACACATACATACATACATATATATGCATATATACACATACATACATACATATATATGCATATATACACATACATACATACATATATATGCATATATACACATACATACATACATATATATGCATATATACACATACATACATACATATATATGCATATATACACATACATATATATGCATATATACACACACATATATATGCATATATACACATACATACATACATATATATGCGTATATACACATACATATATATGCATATATACACATACATACACACATATATATGCATATATACACATACATATATATGCATATATACACATACATACACACATATATATGCATATATACACATACATATATATGCATATATACACATACATATATATGCATATATACACATACATATATATGCATATATACACATACATATATATGCATATATACACATACATATATATGCATATATACACATACATATATATGCATATATACACATGCATACATACATATGCATATATACACATGCATACATACATATGCATATATACACATGCATACATACATATGCATATATACACATGCATACATACATATATATGCATATATACACATGCATACAATGTATGCCATACATACATATATATGCATATATACACATGCATACATACATATATATGCATATATACACATGCATACATACATATATATGCATATATACACATGCATACATACATATATATGCATATATACACATGCATACATATTTATGCATATATACACATGCATACATATATATGCATATATACACATGTGTACATATATATGCATATATACACATACATATATATATATGCATATATACACATACATACATATACACATACATACATATACACACATGCATACATATACACATACATACATATACACACATGCATACATACACATATATATACATATATATACAGAAACATACATATATACATATATACACATAAATACATATGCATATATACACATACATACATACACATATATACACATACATACATATATACACATACATACATATACACACATACATATATATATACACATACATACATATATATACACATACATACATATATGCACACATACATACATAAATATGCATATGATGATTGCAACGTCTCTTGTCAGACGAGTGCCACTCCATCAGACATTAAAAATGTATGAGCCCAAATGCCTGAGAGAGTATCTATACAAAGATGATGTTACAGAGTCTTAGCTTTGTACGACAGCTAAGTCTCTCTCTCGGTTCAAAATGTTGAGATCCAGCAACAAGCAAGAGCAAGATAGCCAGCAACAAATCAAACTGCAGACCAGCTTAATGCGGGTACTGGTCTCCTGCTTTATGGTTTTTTAACTCAGAGATTTGCTTCTCCTAGAAAGGTTGCCTTCACCACGGCTTACGGGAGCCCTCTCCACCCCAATACACACATACACAAATATACATGGTGCTAGTTGGCCGTTGACCAAGAAAAAGGAGTACATTTGCCCTTTGGAAGGTCTTGTTTATAATCCTTCAGGGAGACTAGCCGCCCTCCTCACCAAACAAGTCTGATGGGGGACCCACTTTAGTCTCCGGTGACCCGACCACGAGGCAGGTAGTACTGGGTTACATGGAACCAGTAGCATATGACATGACCGGACATATGCATATATACACATACACATACATACATACATACATATATACACATACATACATTCATATGCATATATACACATACATACATATGCATATATACATACGTATGCATATATACACATACATACATATGCATATATATATGCACATATATACATACATATGCATATATACACATACATATGCATATATACACATACATATGCATATATATGCATATATACACATACACATATATATATGCATATATACACATACACATATATATAAATGCATATATACACATACACATATATATAAATGCATATATACACATACACATATATATAAATGCATATATACACATACACATATATATAAATGCATATATACACATACACATATATATAAATGCATATATACACATACACATATATATATATGCATATATACACATACACATATATATGCATATATACACATACATATATATGCATAAATACACATACATACATATATATGCATATATATACATACATACATATATATGCATATATACATATATATGCATATATACACAAACAAACATATATATGCATATATACACATACATACATATATATGCATATATACATATAAATGCATATATACACAAACATACATATATATGCATATATACACATACATACATATATATGCATATATACACATACATACATATATATGCATATATACACATACATACATATGCATATATACGCATACATACATATGCATATATACGCATACATACATATGCATATATACGCATACATACATATGCATATATACATACGTATGCATATATACACATACATACATATGCATATATACACACACATACATATGCATATATATATGCACATATATACATACATATGCATATATACACATACATACATATATATGCATATATACACATACATACATATATATGCATATATACACATACATACATACATATATATGCATATATACACATACATACATATATATGCATATATACACATACATACATATATATGCATATATACACATACATACATATATATGCATATATACACATACATACATACATATATATGCATATATACACATACATACATACATATATATGCATATATACACATACATACATACATATATATGCAGATATACACATACATACATACATATATATGCATATATATACATACATATATATGCATATATACACATACATACATACATATATGCATATATACACATACATACATACATACATATGCATATATACACATACATACATACATACATATATATGCATATATACACATACATACATACATATATATGCAGATATACACATACATACATACATATATATGCATATATACATACATACATACATATATATGCATATATACATACATACATATATATGCATATATACACATACATATATATGCATATATACACATACATACATATATATGCATATATACACATACATACATATATATGCATATATACACATACATACATATATATGCATATATACACATACATACATACATATATATGCATATATACACATACATACATACATATATATGCATATATACACATACATACATACATATATATGCATATATACACATACATACATACATACATATGCATATATACACATACATACATACATACATATATATGCATATATACACATACATACATACATATATATGCATATATACACATACATACATACATATATATGCATATATACACATACATACATACATATATATGCATATATACACATACATATATATGCATATATACACATACATACATACATATATATGCGTATATACACATACATATATATGCATATATACACATACATACACACATATATATGCATATATACACATACATATATATGCATATATACACATACATACACACATATATATGCATATATACACATACATAAATATGCATATATACACATACATATATATGCATATATACACATACATATATATGCATATATACACATACATATATATGCATATATACACATGCATACATACATATGCATATATACACATGCATACATACATATGCATATATACACATGCATACATACATATGCATATATACA